>NC_051162.1:92275749-92478249 GCF_013339745.2 Dermacentor silvarum
CGTCATAATGCGGCAAAATATCGATAGGACATAATATGAAAAATATTCTTTCATCAACGCCGACTCGCCGGTACTACGTTCTTCCATTTTCTCCTACCCCCGAAAAATGCGTCTTCTTCTTTTTTTTTTGCAGCCTGTGTCTGTTAGATAGAGCTGCCATTAATGTGCCTTGCGTTTTGGCGTCCAGTGCTGACAGCAGCTGTACCTGCGTCCTCTCAGGGCTAGTCGTAAATCACGACTTTCGGTTCTTGCTCTTCTTTCCTTAGTTCGTTCAAAGCAACACTGGACAAACTGCCGAGGTAAGGCGTTGATTAACGAACGCGCCGCACACTATGTCAAACCCTGCCGGCCAAGAATGGGCGTCCAATTTGGGGACGTCACGTCTCGAGATTGCTGGAGGAGCCACCTCTAAACGCTTGTTGGCACTCTAGCGTCGGACCTTGTTTCCGAGGGAGGTGGTGGAGTGGCAGCGTTTCGAGCGCACTCGGGTCACGGTCATAAGTAAGGGCTTTCTGAGGCCTCCTTCGGGGGGGGGGGGGGGGACAAGGAGACGTCGGCTGGAGGGGAGGAAAGGAAGGAAAAAAAAGAAGGAAGTCAGGGAAGTTGGCCAAGTGCCAAAGCAGGGTCACCAAGGCAGTGAAGGAAGCTTGAGTGTTAAGCGCGCCCTTGTGCACCTAAAGCATTTCAGCTACCTTTGTCCTTCCTGTTGTTTCCAAAAAGTTGAAAAAAGAAGGTTGAAAACTAGCACAAGAAAAAAAAAGAATAGATGAAAAGAAAGTTAAAATGAAAGTGAGATACAACTGAAAGAAACGAAGAAGAGCCATAATATCACTCAACTCTGAGATTCGCCAATCGAAGAGCCGAAGCTTCGAAATATATATATATATACATACAGGGTGTTTCAGCGAACACTTTCAAAATTTATTTAAGTTTGCCTGTGGCAGATGGCGCAATTCTAGTTAATGAGATGGTCTACTCGAAGAGGCGGACATTACTTGCACAAAATATTGAAATGCATAATCGACTAATTAACAAGAATTCACTAATTAAGTTTTTAACTAATTACCTGATGGCCCATATTGCAATTTACAAATTGTAGCCGTGGAGTTGGCAAGGCGGATCCACTTTGAACTATTTCTCGGGATGACACCAGTTTAGAGATATTAATTACCGAACTTTGCGAAGAAATGCATTGGCGTTCCAGTTAATTTTGTGCTTGAATGCGTAAAGCGACGTTAAGAACCTAACTGGAGCGCCAATGCATTTCTCCGCCAAGTTCGAGAATTAATATCTCGAAACTGTGTCATCCCAAGAATTTGTTTCAAGTGGATCCGCCCTGCGAACTCCACCGCTACAATTTGTAAATTGCAATATGGGCCATCAGGTAATTAGTTAAAACTTAATTAGTGAATTTCTGTTAATTATTCGATTATGCATTTCAATTTATTGTGCAAGTAATGTCCGCCTCTTCGAGTAGGCCAGCTCATGAACTGGAATTGTGCTATCTGCCACAGGCAACCTTTAAGGATTTTTGAAAGTGTTCGCTGAAACACCCTGTATATATACAAAATAAAAATGTAGTAAAGAAGTAAAGTCAACAAAAGAAACAGGCAGCCGAGAAAAGAGCCAGCGCGTATCTGCCCACGCTGACCGCAGTCCTGGATCAAGTCCATTCTGACGTCAGCATTAGAGGGGTCCATATAAGAACCACTAACCAGAACTCAGTAGTTCACGAAGAAGGGCAAGATACTACGAGGACGATAACACATACAGTCAACTCGGCCCCGTATACACGGCGCGTGACGACTTAAAATTTCCTAGTCCACACGATCTGACTACATGTTTCTACGTTGTTCAACAGAGAACACAAACACAGTTACACATAAACAAACTGTCGTCTGTACGTACATGGAAGCACACTTTTCTTGCGATACGAATTGTTTGCGCACTCGAGGGGCGTCGGCTTCGTCAACGCCGTCACCGTCGTGCCGTCAAGGTATCAGAATGCAGTGACTTCACGTCTGTGCCGCAAGATGGCGAAGTGTGGCCAGACGAAAGCGCGAACGCATTTCGGTGACTTGCGTAATTGCAGAGTGATCGAAGATGATTTCGGCCCGAACTTCTCGGACGATGTTTTGGTCTTGCAAACACGTGAGAAGACTACTGCGGAATAGTGTAAGCCGGAAGTGTTATAATGAATCTGTACGCGGTGCAGAAACAGCTAGAAAAAATTAGGAATATTTTTTGTGTGTGTGGCAATCGAACAGGCAATCCCTGACGGGGTGCGCTAAAGCTGAAATCGGTGTTTGCTGTTGGCTCGGATTCAATTGGTATAATTGGAAGCGTCGCTACGCTCGTTGTTCTGCGCAACAATTATTTCCCGTGCTTGTCTTAAATTCGTCATCGACTGCAGTATATCCACTGCGTTGTTTTACCTCACGCGCTTCACTCGTTCACCCACGTGCACACTCATTTCGGTAGCTTACACCCGCGCGCGAGGCCTTATATCGGTCCGTCAAAACAGCGTTCGTATCCCCGTACCTTCTTGCAGCTACGTCGCAGCAGTCGCGGTTTCAGCCTTCTTGATCTTTCAACCATGTGTCGTGCGATTGCCGTGCATTCTATGTTTTTCTGTGATGTTGAGTTCAGCCACACTCAAACGTCTCGAATGTGTGAAAAGAATGCAGTAGGTCAACTTGATAAGACTGAAACAAGTCCCAAACGTAAAAGGTTGGCGTTCACCTTTCGAAGCTTACCGTCAGTGGCGTTGGGTGCAGTTCGTTCCGCATCTTCTAGGCAATGCGAAAAAAAAAGTAACAATACAGCACGCTTTCTTCAGTTACGGGCATCTACTGAATTTACACTATACAATAAAACAATAAAAGAAGCCGTATTACCGAAGCCGAGCCAAATAAGAGATATTCATGTAATATATATATATATATATATATATATATATATATGATCCACATTGCATGAACGGCTACGGAGAACAGATATATTTCTCTCTAGCACTCTTAGTAGACAACTCTATGAATATGTGTCGGCCGTGACGTCTGTCAGACATGCATGGTCATGGCAGAAATGCCTTGTGTGACAAAAAGGCGTTCGTTATTACGACAGACATCGCATGTTGTTACGACAAAGTGAATTTTGTACTTTCTCGTGGGAAAAAAAAAACGGACCATGCTACAGAAACATCTGTCGTGACGAACGGCTTACGTAACCGAATATGAGAGAGAGAGAAAAAAAGATAACCTTCCTTTGAACGGAGTATTTCTTCTTACGTTTATTTCATCGCCTTGAAAAAGTTCTTGCAGAAGGCTTTACGAGTAATGATGTGCAAAAAAAAACATTTCGGATTGAAAGAGAAGGGGAACAAATGTAGCTGATAAAAATGAACAGGGAATCGCGGACGCGCATAATGGGGCAGCTGGGTGTCGAAACCAAAGGTTTCAACAGCGACATAAAAGGAAAGAAAATGAATATAGCCAGGTGAACCACAATTTTGTGGGGCAAAAAAGAAAAAGAAAATAACCGAAGGGTATGACTGTTCGTTGGAGATATTCATTTTTTTCTAAGTCTTCAAAAACACGTGGAGCAGAAAAATCTGCGAGCGTGGCAAAACTCGGCCAACCGTGGCTAACACTTCGCACTCTGGATGCGCTATTCAGATTGAGCTTAACAAGAACAGGAATAAGAACACATGTCATATGAAAGGACGGAAAAAGCGATGACGCACGAGGTTTCGCGCAATGGAACGGCAAGAGACACATCTTGTTGAACTAACGGCTCAAGGTGTTCTAGGAGCAAGCAATTTGCAGATTCAAGAACGTGTCCTGAACAGAACCGTTTAGAATAAGATGTTCGTTGCTGCTGTCTCAACACCTGCAAGTATTTTTTTTTCATTGCCTCTACACCACGCTGCCGATGCAAATAACTTTCACGAAGTGAAAGCATTTATTCTGCACGAGAGAGAAAGAAACGTTTATTAATGAAACAGTGTTCCGAGCGAGGCCTGGTATCACCCTGAAGTTGGAAGGTCCCTTAGTCCAAGAACCCCTGGATTCGACGAACGTTTTGTTTGCACTGGTGCATTTGTTTCTTATTTGTTTGCCTCAATCATCAATGCAACTGCTCTACGGAGTGCACAGTTTCTTCTCAAAAATTGGCTTAACGCAAGAAGCACGGGTAGCATAAATTTTTTTCGTGGTTTTTTCCGCTGATATATAGGACCTCGCTATGAAAATTAGAACAAGGGATTTTGGTTTTAGCACTATCACTGTGTTACATTTGTTCGCCCTTTTTTCGTATACGGGAATCACTGCTTTGAGTGATTGCTTAGAGGACTTTCTGCGCAGTAAACGCATTAACACGGTTATCCCACGAAAGGCTATAAAGTAGGCAAAACGAAACCGAAAATAAAGAATTTCTGACGAGGTGAGCTGTGTTACTACTAGTGTGTACTGTGTTTACCCACAAATGTAGGAACAACTGACATGCTGAAAAATACACAACGTTTCTGCTCATGACGTATTCGCCGTGTCTTCAGTTCTGGAGGCTGTGGGTTCGGCTTCCACAGGCAGCAAGTTTCGTCCGCTTTCATTTCCCTATTTCTTCGTGAAGAACAGTAAGTTTATCCGAAATTTAATTTCATTCTCAATTATTTTTACATTTTCAATATAAAAAACACCGCATATCCACGAAGTGAATGATGATGAGTGGGCGAAACACCAGGAGATCATTCGGGTAACCGTGAATCCCCCGTACATTGCCCACTCGAACATGCAAATGAGTGACAACACATGTCTACAGTATATACAATCTTGTTTTATTGGTCGTATATGGTATTGAGGTGCGGACTTCGTTTTCCCTTCATTAAGACTGCCTTGTGATCAGTGCAGCAGCACGGCGACGCCGGCAAGTGGACCCAGAGGCGGCGAGAGCGCGGGAAGCGGCGGCAAAACGCCGGAAGCGTTCTCTGCCTGAGGTTGGTGGCGCCGATTCTCGGTTCAAGCGCGAGCTTCGCTAGCCCTCAGCTCCGGATCCGCTTGCCGGCAGTTGCCGAACTGCTGCAGCTTTTCGAGCCCTCAGGTCTGGGTCCGCATGGTGGCGTTGCCATGCCGCTGCAGCTTCGCGAGCCCTAAGCTCCGGGTCCGCTTGCCGGCGTTGCCGTTTTGCTGCAGCTTCCCGCGCCCTAGACTCCGGGTCCGCTTGTTGTCTGCGTCGCCGTGCTGCAGCAACTTTGCGAGCCCTGGACTCCGCTTGCAGTTGAGCTGCCACTCACCTTTTCGTCCATAGCGGGCGCGCCGTTATCAGAAGCGACCGTTATCATCCATGGCTGAAGAGAGAAAGAGAGCGCGCGTCGGGAACGAACGCCCTTGTGCACCTGCAGCGCCCCTAGTGGACTCCATGCAAACCAGAGCTACGGACGACGGGCGACGACGAGGGAGGGACAAGGCTCGGCCCTAAGGTGCTTCACCCCTAAAAGCTGCATTTACCTACTCTGCTTTCAGTGGCTTCATTGCCTGTTCGGCTTCTTATGGGAGCCTACTGGGTTCAGCTAAACGTTCGCGCAAGTCTTGAGTGTTCTATTTAAGGCAGAGAGTTGGGTTTGTTGGAGCATGTTTTTCCGCTTGTCGGGATCAGGCTATCTTGCTAACCACTGTAGGTGATGCCTTTGCATGGCCTTATTTAACAACACACGTGTTCTTGGGAAATACAATGCGGGAAAAAATTGTTGTGTCTCCCGTAATCGAGAGTAGATGTAAGCATGAAATGGTTGCCATACGGCGTCTTTCGCTGCCTGTGGTGCCGCCGCCAAGGTAGATATACCTGGTAGCGAAGCTTCCATAGAAGTCCATACGTTCAAAACATGGCTTGGCGGTTTATCGTCGGTTTATGGGGCTTAGCGCCATCTATAAGAGGAGGGAACACTTCCGGCAGAAGCAAAAATAATGTGACGTCATATCCGTTAAAAACAGAAGTGACGTCATTTGTTCCCAAAGGCGCGAAGTTTGTTTTCGGAGGCCTGCCACAACAGCTGTATATTCAAATGCCCCGCCGTACGACTTGATGGTCGTTGCGAGCTTTCAGTGCGGAAAGCGATGCAGGAAAAGGTCAGCCGTACGGGTGTCGAAATCGCATCGCTGCACAGAGCACACTTTCTTTGGAGGCCGACGAACGCTTTGGGCATATAGGGCTGGTCCTTTCGTCGGACGTCAAGCCTGTCGGCCAGCGCTGTCGCACGAAAACAACTAAATTAAACAATTATCTGGCGGTCGCAACTTACTGCTTTTGACTGAATAGGTTAAGAAACAATGAGACTACCCGCGTCACCAAATTCAGACAAACGTCGGCAAGCAAAACAACACAACATGGGAGGGGGGCGTAATGTAACAGGTTAACTTTACGAGCGCGGCTTTCTGCACAGTTCAAGGGCTGCATTGCATAGCAAGTGATAGCGGCTTCAACGCCCGCCGCTATCGGTGGGCGCTGAAAAAAGGTAGTTTTTGATAATGATCAAGTAAAACAGAATTGTCTCTCCCTTTCTCGCCATCCGTATATAAAATTGATTAGGAACTTTATTTACGTTGAATGAATCTAACTGTGTTTCTCTTTATTTATAAAACGCTTTTTTCTTTCCCAATGTTTGTTCCCTCCAAACATAGTGGCGCTTCAATCGCTGCTCCCATAACCACCCTTGCTGATGTCGGTGACAATTCGTTCTGAACCGCTTTTCGCCCGAAGCTTCGCGACCTTTGTGAATCGGCCTTGCCGCCGCCTTCAACCGCGTTTCTTCTTGCAACAGGGAACGCGGAGCGGACGCCGACTAGTGCGGACGTCACCGCATCGAGCTCCACAGTTTTGATGCGCTTTTCTGGGTTACCTCCTCAGCACCCGGGAAAGATTGGTATCATTGCATTGACGAAGTCAAGCGGCACCAGAGGACATCCCAGTTTTGGACCTGGGGCCGTTTTTCACGCCGCTACGACTCTAAGAAGACTTCCACCCCGCAGCAGCACCGCTAAGCCTACCAACGAGTAGGGAAGCGGCAGCTGCAACGCGGGAACGCTGATGGCGTGCTTGCAACAGACGGTGACAACGGCGACCGCCTCGACAGCTGCGGCTGCGGCGGCGCAGGGGAACCCGACGAATAGCAAGACATCGATGCGGATAGCTGACGCCTCCGATCCTGAGCGCGACAGCATGGAATACCAAGACGCCGATACACCGGAGCAAGGTAGCCAACGCGGCCCCCGAGCGTCCATGCAAAAACGAGCCAGAAACCCAGCCGGTGACGAGGACGGCTGGCAAACAGTGCTAACGCTACGCCAGAAGAAAGCCTTGGCGCAGGGCAAGAAACTGAAGAAAAACGTCGAAGAAAGCAAAGGCAAGACCAGCCAGCCGCATCAATCAAAGCCAACACCCACCGCGAGACGGAAACCCTTTTTCCGGAAACTACCACCGCTGCCGAAAGAGGACTTTAAAGTGGTGTTTCGTGCGCATCAAGGACTGCCAATGAAAAACCTAACAAGCCCACAACTCACTGAAGCCGTGATTACAGCCTGCCGAGGTCAAGTAAGTGGCGACAAGTTCCTCCTGAGACTAAAACCAGGGTCCAACATATTCATTGTGTCGACGCCGGACGAAACTACGGCAGACCACATCCGTCGCATAACGAACCTAAACGTTAATGGAAGAATGCATGCCGTTAATGCATACGTGGCCACTGGGAAAGGCACCGGCAAAGGTGTAATACACGGCCTAGCGTCTCACACCCCTGCCGAAACGCTGATGGCAAATCTACGAATCCGCACGCAAGGAGTCGAGATACTCAGAGCACGAATGCTCGGCGATACCGAAACCGCAGTCATTACCTTTTACGGATCCATCATACCACGAAACGTATATTACATAGGTGGTGAGTTGGCGTGCTACCCATATAAGAACACTATTCAATTTTGTAACGCGTGCCGACAGACCGGGCACCGCACAGACGTATGCCCACAGCCTGATCTGCCAGTCTGTCGCACGTGTGGCACGAAAGAACCCCAGGCGGACCACGAATGCCTCCCCATCTGTGACTCTTGTGGTGGGGAACATTTAACAGGAGACAAGGAATGTAAAAGAAGACTAAAGCCCCAAGCACGTCCCCGTGCCTCCATCAAAACACGTAGTAAGAACCCTTGGAAAGACACACCCAAGCAGCCACCACCAGGACCAAGATGGCTCAGCTCGGATGACTCGGAGGACGAAGAGGAGGAATGGCCTTCGCTACACAGAGAACACAAGACAAAAGCCAGAGGTGAATCACGATCGAGATCCCACACCAGAACATCAAATCCAGCCTACCCAAAGAGGTCTAAGAAGGCATCACGCTCCCAGTCCCGGTCAAGATCGAGCACAGGAGACGAGGACATAGATATCCCCCGCCCAAAACCCCACTACCCGCAGCTCAACCCTAGGCCCAAGGCTCCAGGGAACAAGTCGGAGAACACAGATCACACAAAGGTGAGCTGGACGGGGATGGTAAAAACCGGGGCTCCCATTACATCAAATCCCGAGTACCAGAGAGTCTTAGCAGAAAATCGCATGCTCAAACAAACCCTAGAAGAAGTCAAACAGGAAATGGCCGCCCTCAGAGGACAGATTAAACAAATGGCTAAAGTAGAACAACCTAAAACCACAGTAGTGGAAGAAAATATCCCGTCGTCTCAAAAACCGATAGAAGCAATGCTACAGCAAATAATGCAGCAAATGCAGGGAATGCAAAATTTCCAGAAGCAATTATACGACGATTTTAAAACATTAAAAGAGCAAGTCGACGAGCTAGCCACCAATCAAAAACACTTGAATCGTAAGCGTGCTGCAGGCAGCCCAAATGCACCTACCCTTCGAAAAGCCAAAAACGGAGTAGTCTCTGACTCCACGGATGCGGAGGGTGTCACAGGCCATGGCCACTAATCAGGCAAAAACACACGAAATCGTTGAAATTTGGCACTGGAATTGCCGCAGTTTCCAAAAAAAGGCGGCGGCCCTACAGTGCTACATCGACAAGGCGATTGTTAAGCCGGACATTATATGCCTGCAAGAAATTGGCAAATGCACGGTTAAATTGCGCGACTATTATACACATCACAACCCGGATTATCCCAGGATCGCGACGCTGGTTAGCAAAGGGACCGCGTCGACCGTTAGGTACCTTCCTAACGCTCAAACACAACACCATATAGTGGAACTCTTTCCAACTAAGAGAGGACGCGCCAAAACCCAAATAATCAATATCTATAGCCCACCTAACGAGAGAGGCACGGATTTTGCGTCTATAATTACCCACGCCATGGGAAACATGGAGAGGAAAGACAGACTAGTTCTCGTGGGAGACTTTAATGCTCCACACACAAACTGGGGATACAGAAGAGATACACCGAAGGGCAAATTACTCCTTCACGCCGTAGAAAATACAGGCCTACAGCTGGAAACGCTGCCCTCGGCACCTACTAGGACAGGGAACAGTGTAAGCGCCGACACGTACCCAGACCTCACTTTTTCGCTGAACGTTAGAGATGGTCACTGGCAAAACTTACAGGAAAACCTGGGGAGCGACCATTTCATAATAAGCTTTTCCACCACCACTCCCAAACTCAAACGCGACCTCGGTTCCGCATCTATGACGGATTGGCCGGCATATCGCCAGTACCCAGTTTCCTTAAACCCGCCGGCAAATGCGGAGCAATGGGCGCAGGGCCTTAAAGAGGCCTACGAAGCCTCTACCAAAAAAATTACATTAACGACGGAAAACCCAGTGGTCGACCCGCACCTGCTACATTTGTGGGACTGCAGACGAGGACTTACCAAAAGATGGAATCGACAAAGACTAAACAGAAAATTAAGAATAAGGATCGCAGAAATCTCGGCCCAGGCGAGCGAATACGCACGTAAACTACAAGCAGAAAACTGGGCCCAGTTTACTGATTCCCTTAGGGGGACCCTATCGACAGCGAAAACCTGGGCCATCCTAAGAAGTATGATAGATCCAGAAAACACAAAGATCGCAACCACGCGAACCCTCAGAACACTAACCGGCACATACCAAGGCGACAATGACAAATTACTTCAGGAACTTAGGCAGCGATACTTTGGAACAAAAGACCCCGATTATGTCACGCGCGGTTACTCAGGTATAGAAAACGATGCGCTAGATGCCCCTCTAACTAAAACAGAGCTTTTTGCTGCCGCACAAGCCCTTAGGAAAAATTCAGCACCAGGGGAAGATAGGGTCACCAATCCCATGCTCCGCAATTTAAGTGACGAGCAGCTTGAGCGCTTAGTACACTATTTCAACGAGCAGATCTGGGAGACGGGGCACCTTCCACAACAGTGGAAAGACGCCACCGTCATACTCATCCCAAAAGCAGGCAAGGCTCGCAGTCTGCAGAACTTACGTCCGATATCCCTCACATCATGCCTAGGGAAACTCTTTGAAAAAGTAATTCACACGAGGCTCACGAATCACCTAGAAGATCGTAGCCTCCTATCAGACTACATGTACGGCTTTAGGCAACACCTATCAACTCAGGACGTATTTCTCAGGCTTAAAGAGGAGGTCCTAAGCAATATACCTACGGGAGGGGAGCACATGGTAGTCGCGCTCGATCTCAAAAGTGCATTCGACACCATGTCGCACACGCTCATACTTGAGGAACTAGAAAGAGTAGAATGTGGGGAGAAAATGTACAATTATATACGCTCCTTCCTCACAGACAGGAAAGCCACGATAGGAATAGAAGACATCAGGTCAGATAAATTCGACATGCCAGGTAAGGGTACCCCTCAAGGGGCCATCCTCTCGCCCCTTTTATTCAATTTAGGCATGAACAGACTAGCAAGACGGCTAGAGCCAATTCCAGACTTAAAATTCTCGCTGTATGCGGATGACATTACCCTGTGGGCGACAACAGGCCCTCTAGGGTATAAAGAACAAGTCTTACAAGAAGTGATAGAAACTGTAAATGATTTTGCAGAACAAAGCGGCATGTCCTGCGCGCCAGACAAATCAGAATGGGTAAGGCTACACGGCCGAAACTATCGGAAAGATCAAAGCGTTAGCCTATGGTTAGGTAACAGGGAAATCCAGGAAAAACAAAGAATCCGGATCCTAGGCCTATGGCTACAAGAAAACCGCAGAGCGGACTTCACTATCAAAACGTTAAAAACGACCACCAAACAAATAGCTCGCATGATAAGCAGAGTAACGAGGAAAGGCAGAGGTCTAACCGAGGCGGAGGCCATCCGACTAGTGCACGCGTTTGTACTAAATAGGGTCACGTATAGCCTGCCGTATCAAGAGCTCAGCCCTAGCGAAACCAAAGAAGTGGACGTAATAATACGTATGGCGTATAAAGCGGCACTAGGACTCCCACCCAGCACGTCCAACGAGAAATTACAAGCGCTTGGACTCCATAATACTTACGAGGAACTGAGGGCAGCGACTATGCTGGGGCAAAGGGAACGCCTCGACCGCTCTAAGGCAGGGAGACGGGTCCTTGCGGATTTAAATTTCCCTATTCGACCCCATTACTGCGAGGAAGATCTCGTTTCTGTTCCCGAGACTTTACGAGAACAGCTGATAGTTTCCCCAATTCCGAGGAACATGAGTCCACTCTACCATGGTGCAAGGCGCGCGGCTAGAGCGAGACAACTCACTAAAAAGTTCAGTGGACACCGTGATGTCATTTACACGGACGTCGCAAAGTCTCATCATGGTCACGTTCTAACGGCAGTAAACTACTCCACACACTCAAACATCAAAATCTCGGCCTCAGTGCGCACCCATTGCACGAGCACAGCTGAAGCAACTGCAATAGCTCTAGCAATCAGACAAGCAGACGCAAGCGGGAACTCGATAGCGGTCCTGACAGATTCGCAAGCAGCATGCCGGATGTTCATAAACGGACGTCTACCGCGCATAACCCTCAAGCTACTAGGTGAAACACTACGTGCATCACACGGCATTACATGGTGCCCGGGACACTCGGGAGTCCCAGGAAACGAACGGGCGAACGCACTAGCTCGCGAACTAGCGAACCGAGCAGACGACGCCCCAAGTAAAATACCAAAGGACCACACCCCGCACGACATCCTGGAGCACCAGCGTCGCGAACGACAAATCTACGCGTTTCCGCATCCGCAGCTCGGAGTAGGAGACGCTCGGAAGTACCGAAAAATCCAAACTCACACCTTTCCGCACTTGCGACTGTGGCACGCAATGTGGCCAGCAGTATATGCCGGTCAATGCCCCTGGTGCGGGGGGCGGCCTTCTCTTCCCCACATTATGTGGGAATGTATATGTAGGCCACCGAACATTAACTCGCCCCTGATACTGACCTCACTAAGGGAGCCCTGGGAGGCCGTCCTCGCTCGAGCTGACTTGGAGACCCAGAAGGGTCTCTTAGACCAGGCTGAGCGTACGGCAACGGCCACTGGAGTCCTGGACTAGGGACCCACCCTACCCGCTCCCTTGCCTCTCCCCCCCCCCTTTTTTTTTATTCAATAAAGTTTTTCATCATTCATCATCTTGCAACAGTCCAACGCGCTCAGCGTCTGTCGCCACTTTTTCTTGTCGCGTGGAAGTGGTGAGCCGCAAATGTACGGCCTTAGGTCCCCTGTATCTGCCTTTTGAACGTCGCTACTGGAAATGACAAATAAAACTTCAGCGTACTAGAAGTTACAGCTGGAGTGATAGTGTGAAGTAATATTAGGAAGAACTCGGACGCAATATTTTTTATAACTTGTTTGGAGAGTAACTAGCGTTTGTAATGCGGGCCTGTACAAAGAATTGGGGGTCAGAGACCGCATTTTCTCAAGTTTTGACTAGTTGTCGGGGTTACGGCCGCTGGATAAAAAAAAAGTTGTCGCAGTTTCACCTGAAAGGCGAAGTATCGATTGCGATAGCAAATTTGTAGAGAGCTATACGGAGTAATGATAGTAGCTTTATCAGCTGTATAAACTTCGACATGCAGCAGCACCGGCAAAACACAGAACCGTTGTCGACGCCGTCGGCGTTTTGCCCGCGTTCGCACAAAATGCGTGCGGCGTTGGTGACTGTTGCCGGAGCCGGTGATATAAATAGGCACTTGGTACCGCAGCTAAACGTCGCCTTCCCTCCCCCCCCCCCCCCCCATGGCCTTTCGCGCGTCGGAAGAAGGCGCGTGTGCTCTACATATATGGTGATTGTAAAGGAGGAAAGAGACGCCTACTTCTGCAGCCCTTAAGGGAGCATGGCGCAGAACGCGCGTTTGTTCTCCGCCGTGGGTTCACTCCCCGTGAAAGCGCGCGTCCCTCGCGCCCTTTCACTCGCACAAACAGCGTTCGGTGGCGCGCAGCGACGATTTCATCTCTATTGACGTCATACGGAACCTCACGGCGACGGCGACGGCGTCGGCGAGGACGACGGCGACGCCGACGGCAGAAATCTGCTTTGGAGTGTCCATATAATTGCTATCGCAATAAAACGTCCCGGATGATCTCGTTTTGTTCTCGCAACTTGCCGGCATGTTCTCGTTTAGAGTGCCCGGGTGTTACTCCCTAATGCGAAATTTGAGCGCAGCTTCAGACGTGTTTTCATTTCGCGATATATTTGGCTGGCGTGGACAATCGGTCTCATGCGGCACGTTGCAAACGGAGCGAAGTGTGGCACGACTGCTTCTGAATACGGCGGTTAGAGAGCCCACATGCAAAACAGCGTTGAATGTAGGCTCCCCTAGCTAATCTGGAGATCGCGTGGGGCCAGCGCGGGGGCGACGCGTGGGCGCGATTCACAGCCGCCGTGTCCGACAGACCTCCTAGACGAGCAGTGCTCGAGCATTTTTTACCGAGCGTGCTTGTGGACGACGCGCGCTACTCTGGCGCCATCTCGATCGTAGCCATGTCGTGGCACTACTCTTCTCACGCTTTCGCCATGCCCTCCTCTGCTTCCCGCCTCGTGGATCCGCTGCACCCTCCTCTCCGCTTTCCTTCTCGCGTCTCATTGCTCTCGCTGCTTTTTTCATCCCGCGCTGAGCTCAGCGCTCGCTCTCGTGTTTCGCTGTGCTCGTAGGGTAACGGCGACGGCGACGCCGATTGCAGAAATCCGCTTGGAGTGTCCATATAATTGCTATCGCAATAAAAAAAGTCGCAGTTTCACCCGAAAGGCGAACCACCAATTGCGATAGCAAATTATTAGAGCTATACGGAGTAAGGATAGTAGTTTTATCAGCTGTATAAACTTGGACATGCAGCAGCACCAATAACGCGCAGAACTGTTGTCGACGCCGTCGGCGTTTTGCCCGCGTTCGCACCGAACGCGCGCGGAGTTTTTATATAAATACGTATTTGGTGCCGCAGCTAAACATCGCCTCCCCTCCCTCCCTCCCTCCCGTCCCCCCACAGCCATTCGCGCGACAGATAAGTGGTTCTTGAGGGAAAGGGAAAGGTTGGCGCTATCTTCTGCAGCCCTTGAGGGAGCACGGCTCAGCGCCAACGGGGAGGGGTAAGTGGGAGCGAAAGAAGGGATATTCAGAGAAAGTTGCGTTTGCTCTCTATATATGGAAAGGAGGAAAGATACGCTTAATTCTGCGGGCCTTCAGGGAGCCCGGCGCAGAACGCGCGTTTGCTCTCCGACGTGCGTTCGCTCCCCGTGAAAGCGCGCGTCCCTCGAGCCCTTTCACTCGCACATACAGCGTCCGGAGCACGGCGACGATTTCATCGCCGTTGACGTCATAGGGAACCTCACGGCGACGGCGACGGCGACGGCGACATCGACGGCGACGCCGACGGCAGAAATCTGGTTTGGAGTGTCCATATAATTGCTATCGCAATAATAAACCTTTCATCAAGGGAACTATAGTGCTTTCGCATTCCCACACGTAAGCAGTCTAACGTGCCTCTGCCGAATTTTCTTATAACCATGCTTGTGTGTAGGTGGAGCCAGTTCTAATGCGTTATAGGAAGGTATACTCATCGCGAGTAAGTCATCGCTCCACACAAGATTCACGCAGCAAATAAGTTAAATAGCACTAAAAGCCGCACTTGAAAGCTGATATTCCATATGTGAGCATGTAATGTTTTGAGTTTCTCGTGTTCATTCAAAAAATATTTTAACAAAAACCCCATAGTGGCCGGATCATTCATTAGTGTCTGAAAAATGATCACTCAATCAAACCTGAATCTCCTACGTATTTGAAACCGTATGGTTTTTTCCATTGTCATCACTTACCGCGCAAATCGTTTTTTGGGTGTTTCCTCGCAACATTGCAGACGATCCCGGAAGCCATAAGCAGATGCCCCCAGAGTGGCGCAAACTAAGGGTGATAATATGGGTCAGCTTGAAGAACAGCTCTTCAAGCTCGGTGAGAGTGCCGAGTTCTTTCGCCGGCTGTCTACGCGGTACCAACCGTGTCTTCGAGGCAAAGTTTTGCTGCGCAGAATAATGCCCAAAACACTTTGTTCGCCTGAGTAGAAACTGTACCTGTCTGTGATTCGGATGTCATTCATGATCCGAGGCTGACATTTTAAATTATTTGCATGTTACACTGTCGTAGTTTAAAGACGCGCCCCTCGCGCCCTTTCACTCGCACATACAGCGTTCGAATTGGCGCTGAGCCGTGCTCCCTCAAGGGCTGCAGAAGATAGCGCCAACCTTTCCCTTTCCCTCAAGAACCACTTATCATCGGCGACGATTTCTTCTCCAAATGACGTCATACGGAACCTCACGGCGACGGCGACGGCGACGGCGACGGCGACGCAGAAATCTGCTTTTGAGTGTCCATATAATTACTATCGCAATAAAATATTTTAACAAAAACCCCATAGTGGCCGGGAGCATTCATGAGGGTCTGAAAAATGTATCACTCAATCAAAACCTGAATCTACGCTTTTGAAACCGTAGGTTTCCAGTTGTCATCACTACCGCGCAATCGTTAAAATATGGGGTCATCTTGAAGAACAGCTCTTCAAGCTCGGTGAAGCCGAGTTTCTTCGCCGCTGGTCTACGCGGTACCTAACCGTGTCTCGAGGCAAAGTTTTGCTGCAGCCAGAATAATGCCCAAACTTTGTTTGCCTGAGTAGAAACTGTACCTGTCTGTGCTTCGGATGTCATTCATGAATCCGAGGCTGACATTTATGATTTTGCATGTACACTGTCGTAGTGTTTGTGATGTGTGGCAAAGTTAATGTCAAGCAGACGCAATTTACTGTTTTGTTTGCTCATCTGTTCTGTTTATATGAAGTACGATGTATTGCATGTGTGGTACGTTATATTGCATTGTATACGTTCATACAACAGTTGTACGCGTGCCTACGGGTAAATAAATTTCCTTGTCAGCAATCGTTAAAAAAAGATGCGGCCAGCTTGACACTAGCAGTGCCAAATCATAAAACAAACAGCGGAGCTCGGCGGCGTTCCTTAGTCACTAGTTGTGTAGGCTTAACGTGGCTTGGCTTTTTTTAGGCAAGGTTGGGCTATCTGGGCATAAGGCTAGGCAGGGCAAGGCTGAGCGTTGACGTTTGGCTTGATTCTCGCGTTCTCGGTATTCCGTACCGGCTCGGCGACGTCGCATATAGGCGGCTTTGTTGGCGAGGTAGGCTGGATCGGCACGAAGACGACGATTGCTTTCCCGCGTGGTTTGAGGCGCTTCTCTCGTCGGGCAGCCTCTTCTACCGACGTCAAAGTGCACTTAGGTCGAGCCATATCTCGGTAGAGCGAAAAAATGCCCGGGCGACGCCGAACGCACGCTTTCATTAGCACGGTCACATGACTCTGCCTAACACGGGCTCGGCGCAGCTATGACGTCTCCTCTCTCGCGAGCATAGCGTGCGGCGCGCGCTATGCTCACGAGAGACGTGGCTCTACCTCGCTCAAACCAGTTTTAGCGTTGCACACTAGAACTTTGTCAAGATTAAACAGCTCCGCTGTTATAAAAAAAAGAAGCATAGCTTGCAATGGAGGCGCAATGCTAAATTGAATTGGATTGGAGCAAGCTTTATTACAGCGAAGCTGTTAAGGGCTCAGTCTTCGATGGTCGCGTCCAGATGTAGAAAAAAACTCTCATTGGCCATATGCTGTATGTGCGAGTGAAATCGCGCGAGGGACGCGCGCTTTAACGGGGAGCGAACGCATGGTGGAGAGAAAACGCGACCTCTTCGGCCGCTAGAAAGGCCGGGGGGGGGGGGGGGGGACGGGAGTGAGGGAGGGGAGGCGACGTTTAGCTAGAGTGACCTAGAATATGGGAGAGTGTCCAAAGCGCCGCGCGAATGCATGGGAGGAGCGAGGACCTTTTTCTGTGAACTCCCGCGCCACGGCGCTGCTGTAGCGGACCCGTTAGGACCCGTGGGCTTTTTCCGCTGCGGAAGCCGCGCCAAAGCGGCGGGCGTCTGCTACGAACCTGATATTTTGGTTGCTATTAGCCAACATCGCGATAATTTAGGATATATTAAGTACCACGTCACCGCAAGGTAATACCACAATGACTCACTGCACAGAGAATGCGTTTGCCGGCTGTGAATACGGGTATTTTGTCTATTTCCTTCTAGCTCGCTTGGTCCGCGCTTACACGGCTGTTTGAGTAACGCATTCCGCGCGCTTACTTCATTTAGTTATGCGTGGAATGAGCAACGTGAACGTGCTGCAGAATAGAATAAACTGGAGACCGCGATAATAACCAATAGAACGTAGCAGATATGGCTAGCTCATGTTAACGCTTTTACACCTTATCGTTTCCTTTCTTTTATTTCATGCATTCGATTTGCTTTACAAGACTGCATCCCGCGCTCTGTTGTTTCTTTATTAAGGCGAAATCCTTAACTGGGCTCTTGGGAAGCGGAATGTGTCTGTTGGCCGATGCCGCGGTACCAAAAATAAATACAAACCGCGTAACTGTCGCCGCTCGTTCACTTGGTATATATACCAAAGTACAGTGTGGAAAGGCACAAATATGTGACTAAGATGACTGATTGGTCATGGCATTAGTAACTTTACATACTTGTACTCACGTCACGATTAACGATAACAATATGACGTGTGGTCATATGACGATGGCCAGAAATCCCTCTGATGTTGTGGGTGTGACGATAAAAACGTGTTGAATGCCAATCTCGATCTCAACGTGTCGAACTTACCCATATATCATGAAGAACTGGGAGCACAGGCAAAGGGTAATAATAGTAATGATAATTTCTGGGGTTTTACACCCAAAAATTACAACATGGCTATGAGATACGCCGCAGTGGAGGGCTCCGTTAATTTCGACCACCTGGGGTTATTTAACGTGCACCTAAATCTATGTACACGGGTGTTTTATGCATTTCGACTCCATCGAAATGTGGGCCGCAGTGGCCGGGAATCGAACCCGCGTCCTCGAGCTTAGCAGTACAACCTACCAACGCCACTAAGCTATAGCACGGCGTGTATAGGTAAAGGGTACGCGAGAAATATACGCGGCAAAAAACAAGACAAAACAAAATAAATGAAACGCTAACAGTTCAACATTGTATACGAATGCCTCATTTCATAATTACGAGCAAGCGTCAGAAAACGAACATGATGGATTACGTATGTGCAACTCGTCTTTCGCCTTCTTGTGTTGCAAGAGCGCAAACAGTAAGCGAATTTTAACATGAAAGTAACATTAGGAATATTTATTGCGTATGCTCACTGGTTCGTACACAGCAAATATGCTTACTGATCAATAACTACGTACTTGTAGTTGCTTAATGAAAGAGGCAACAAATCACCAGAACATAAACTTTTCATTTTTTGCTGTTATTGAAAGTAACTATTTTAGGGATACGTAGAATCAATAGCGATACTTGTAGTGCATCAAAGACAGTAATTTTCAAGACGATTTTCCACTCAATATAATGCAAACTAAAACATCGTCACGCGCCATGAATGCTTGTTGGTTTACGTAAAAAATCACACGTTACACAATAACTATGATACAATGAGAAGTTACATGTTGGTAATTTCAGAGAGGATTCACGGATTATTAAAACAAGGCTACTCCAGTAACAACTTTTACATAACAAATTAGTAAATGGCTAGGCCAGTAGTAGCTATCTATTCATTTCAATGTAGAAAAAAAATGTATTTGTTTAGCTATATTGGCTAGATCGAATGGCTTTTCTTTCGAATGTCGGAATTTGAAAAAAGCTTCGCTCACGGTGAACCTTAAGGTACACCATGCGCGAAGTTTGTATTGAAGAGATAGCGTACAGTAAGAATTGTTTGTCTACGCAATCTCTGGAGCGAAATAAGCCAACAATATTGCGGCGTTAGGGTCGTCTTTGCTCTTTCTCTTGCTTCCCTACCACCTTCTTGCTCTGCTCTGTTTATAATAAAATATTGTCGTGGCTAAAAAATATTCGAATAAATACATATGCATACGGCTCTAAACCACTACTGACCGCGAGAGAAATGCGCGTAGGGGTGAGCGAAGAGGTCACTGCACGCACGTCAGTATGTCACTTGACTGCGCGAGTAATTTACGTTTTTCGTTACATTTATTCTTGCAAGCATGGTGCTATTGGCCGCGTACCCATCTTTTTTACGTTCTTTCCTTGCGCGGGCTCATTTAGCGCGTTTCTACGCACGCACAGTTACCGTAATACCGTTCCCGAACTCTACCACCGGAGCTAGGCCGCGCTGATGAGTTTGATACGTTAGTTTTTTTCCATTATCTTGCTGCCCAAGCACAAAGAAACGCTCAAAGATGGGTAAGCTCCATGCAGCACCACACTGTTGAAGTTAAATAGAGTTTAAGTGCTTTGCGGGGAAAATGAACGCAAAAAACTACAGCGCGTAGCAAACGACCCTCGCTTCCCGCGCGCTTCGCGAGCGCGAAAAGCCCACGGGTCCGGAGCAGCAGCGGCGCGGCGCGGCAGTTCACACAAAAAGGCCCTCGCCGGAGCCGGCGCTTTGGACACTCTCCCATATTCTAGGTCACTCTAGCTGCGGCACCAAATGCGTATCTTGCGACCGGGCGCAAGGGGAAGTGGCGACTCAATCTCCCACGCGAAAGGAGGACAGCGGGACAGCGGGAAGGCAGCGCGGGACGGAGGGGTTGCTGCTTCTGCTCTGTGAGCAACTTGTAGTTTGCGCTTGCGCCGGGCGCTGTGCTTTCGCTGCTCAGTTTCCGTTGAAGCGATAGACCGCATGAACCTTCGCCCGCTGCTGCTGGCGCGCTTGCCCACGCCAGCGTTTTGACAGCGGTTGTGTGCGGTCACACAAACAACGTGCAGAACTGTTGTCGACGGCGACGGCGTTTTGCCCGCGTTCGCACCGAACGCGCTACGTTGGTGATTTGTTTATGAAGAACGTGCCAACCTTTGCCGTACACCCTATGGCGGTGTACCGTAGTGACCATAAGGCCATGGTCCCTGCGCTCACTAAATAAATGAAATCCAGCGGATCACATATATTTCTCATTCTTTAATAGTTCAAATAGTCAATTACGCCATTACATTTTAAAAGTCATAATTGGAAATGCATAATTCCCACCATAGTACAGTTTCGCTGGTCTTCTATCTCCACCCCAGTGGAAGGGCTGACAGTTTTATTGCGATAGCAATTATATGGACACTTCAACCGGATTTCTTCCAGGCGTGCGCGACCGCGCACTTTGTCCACATTGCAGATCGTTTTCAAGATGCGGCCGCCCACGCGGCGTACGCAGCAGCCGCCGGTAGTGGCAGGAAAGTCCCAGTTTACCCTTGGCTGAGCTTGAAGGTCAGATTTGCGGAACCAGGCGTATTCTGGGTTTCTACCTGCAGTAGCAGTTCTACCTGCACTCTAAAACGAACTAGATTATCTTGACAAGCGGTTTTATGCTTTGCAGAATTGATGGTGGTATTAGTCAAGTTGTAAGTTTCTGACCGTCCTTTGAAGGAATGCGCCAACATGCAGCTTTTTCTGTAACATCCTCACTTGCTGTCATTCTTTTCAAAGCCAGTACAGTTAAGGAACACCGCTCTAGCTTTTCTGTCGTCCTTTTCTCTCTGCACCTTCTTTCATTTTTCTGATGCGCTGGAACATGTCTTTGTCTTCAGCGTTCTACGCACATTCTATGCAGCGCAATCTTTGTACGAAGCGATTCGAAATTTACGTGTGTACAACTTTATTTTTCTTTACGATGCATACATGAAGATCAGCATAAAGTCGACTGTGGTGGTTGTGGTCAGAACGTAGGCAACTGATTTTGCCTGTGTATTCACTGTACCAGGACCTGCGACACCCCCTCCCACCTGGGATTTTTCATCCTGAAATGACTTCAGTGTACCATCGGTGGTTGAGCGTTGCATTATTGAAAGCTAATGGAATGACTGGCAATGACTGCAATGACTGCAATGCAATGATCGCAATGACTGGCAGTGCCGCATGCCCCTCTTGCAGATGTGCTGCAACTATAGAGCGCATTCTGTGTCATTACCCATCATTCGACACAAAACGGTATGCTCTGCGTACCAGTCTCAGACGGTTAGATGACAGGCCGTTCTCTAAAGCAAAGACTCTCGGACTTTGCCCGCCGGCCTCTAGTACACGCAAGGCCAACAAAGTGCCAATGCGCTTTTCGAAGACAACCGGACTAGACGAGTGATTTTGAATCTATGCGTGAGTGAACATTCATCTGCGGGTGCGTGCACAAAGACTCTCCTTGGTTCTTGTTATTGCGATAGCAGTTATATGGACCCTCCAGGTGCATTTCTGCCGTCGTCGTCGCCGGCATCATCGTCCATGAACGATAATATCGTCCCCGCGTGCCGTACGCTGTATGTGCGAGTGAAAGCGTGCGACGGTGGGACGGCAATCGCGGCTCGCGCACGCAAGGGCGGGAAGCGTTAAGGAAGCACGCAGTATTCCAGTCGCGCACAACGCTCCGGAGGTAGGGTAGAGAGGTGGAGCGGCCTCGCTTTAGTGCGTCCTCGCGCTCCCGCCGGGCCGGAAGACTCCGAAGGGATGGTAGGGATGGAAGAGAGACCGCGTACTACGCCGCGCGCTTCCGCCTGGGCGGCTGTAGCTTGAGATGCATCTGCGGCGGAGGCAAAGTCCGCCCTCCCGATGTTTTCGCGGCTACGATCGCGTTGATGCGAGCGCCGGCGCGAAGCTCAATTCGCTGGCTGCTACAGCCGCGCTGACTCACTCCAGCGTTTTTCACAGCGAGTTTCCGCGGTCATCGAGTGAGATGCGTTGATGTTTGCTTGTGCGCGCGGGACACCATGCTTGTTAATTTAGTTAGTGTGCCCATGTTTACAAGTTTATACAGCCGATAAAACTACTATCCTTACTTTGTATAGCTGTCCACTAATTTGCTATCGCAATCGATGCTTCACCTTTCGGGGGAAACGGTGACCTTTTATATTTCTCACCGCATTTCCCTTTCCCCACATGTAGGGTAGGCAACCGGGCGCGCCCTTAGTTAATCCCCCTGCCTTTACTTCTCATCTCTTTATCTCTCTTTCTCACAAGCGTTTGCAGCACTCCTCTCCACACGAATCAGTATACCGACAACACATTCAGCACCATTCATATTGCACTAAGGCCGCCACACTGTGTTGCTGTTTTATCTCCTTCAGTCCCGGCCTGAAAATTGTGTATGCATTTGTTTTTTTTTTTGCCAATTCTGTCGAGTATTTGTAAGATAAAAAAATAAAAATTATACCTGCGTACATTCAGCTGCTGCTGAATCAAAACCTCTGCTTGTCACAGTGTGACTCCAGTTCCCTTCAAACTGCATGGTATTACAACACACGACCACTTTATTACTGGCACTGACAAATTTGACGAAGTGTTTGACGCACCATGTTCTCTCAGCAATATGTGGTGTCCAGAACACGACGTCTATGACTTGTTTGCGGCTCCCGCAATCGCTTCCGCCGCATGCACCCAGCAAAAGCATAGCCTTCAAGGCCTACATCTGTTTATCCTGGTGGTGGCTACTCTAGAGCGCGGATTCGGGGTGTCCAAAACATGGCGCCTATGACGTGTTTCCGGGGGCAAGCGGCTTACAGAGTATGTAGTTACCGAAAGCATAGCCTTCGAGATCGGTTTCTGTTATGGAAAGAGAGCCGTTGCTGGGCGAAGGTTTGGACATCGCCTGTAGCGAAGGAATAGTTCTTCCTTTCTCGTTATGCCTGCAGCCACTCGTCAACTCGCGCAGGGTGGTTTGAGTCGGCGAGTCTTATCTTTTATTGAGAAAACACAACATGGCGTGCCTTACGCTAAATCGAAACGTATTTATCTGGAAACAAGAGGACACCATAGAAAATGCGCAAAGGATCATTCTACCATCTTGACTTTCTCTCCTTAGAATCTGCAGAACACTGGAAGAAAGTTATGTAACTTTGATAGATTTATCCATGATAGATGAGAATTCATCTCTCAAGAAGATGCGAACGTTCTGTTCAGCAAGCTTTCGTTATGAACCAAAAACAATACAATATAGATTAGTGCCTGCCGTTAAATCACAGTATCGAAGTTGTACTCCTGGTAAGGTGATATGAAATTGCGAAAGTGTCAGAAAATCTTGGCAAGGTATCCATGGGTGTACAATGATGAATCAATAGGGGAAGGTCATGTGCCACAACTAAATTCGGAATAAAGTAATTCGGAGTAGAGTAATTCGGAAGTAGAGTAATAGAAAGTAACTAAATTCAGAAATGCCGTGTAATTAACATATGGATCTTATTTACACGGGTCTGGTACTAGAGCTACGCGTCTCCTTGCCATATCTACAATAAGCCGCAGTCTACTGAATAATTATTTCTAATGTGCCGCACGTTTACAACTAAGAAGATCCAAATTTTGTTTTGGAATATTCAAAATTCTCTTTAGATAACTTTCGGTTCCATGCCCGTTTCTGGTGATCTCCGTCACACACACACACACAAACAAAAAAGAATAACATGTTTAGTTCCCGTATTGTCAATTGGGGTTTCAGAAAATGCCTTTATTGTCTTAGGAATGAATTTACCAATGACAAATTTACTTTTTTTGTAAGCCACACATTTTTTTCTTGCTATTATGAACCATTTTAATAGTCGTTCACTTGAATATATTTGCAATATTTCAACGTTACTATCTGCCTATTTTCCATTTTAAGCATTTATTACCGCCCCCCCCCCCCCCCCAATTCTAGTTTCTACCTCTGGCTTTTGGGCACTTGTTCATACAGGTAAAGGCCATGTTGAGAAGACCGCACTCAGGATTTCCCCATGGTACTATTTACAATGTGAATTCTGCAATTATTCTGCAATGTTCCTGCAAAATTGCTGCAATTATGCTGCAATTTTTCTCCTACAGTGCTGCAATTATAATTGCAGCACTATAGGAGAAAAAGTGCGATTCTTCGAGTCTTGCAATGAAAACACAGCCAATCGTCTACTTCGACAGCAGGGTAGTCATTAGGAGAAGAAACACGGTTGGGGGTGGAAGCCGAAATGGGCTGACGAGGTTATGGAAATCACGTCATTCAGAGCGCGTTGTTGCGCGCGTGGGAAAGGTATAGGGAAAACATTGACAGATACTTTTGTACTACAGCTAAGCTAAATTGGCTTTTGATGAATATGATTATGGGGCTGCCACTGCCTATAATGATGTATACAAGCCACAAATTAGCTCGCGCTTCACTAGAGGAACACGTGTTGCCGTCATCACTACAGCCCTCCTGAGGTCGATGTCGGTGAAAAGGCCGTATGTCTTCGTAATTTATCTGAATATCTGAATACCCCACGCCCGCACATTGCCTGGATAATCGAGCACTGCAAAGGGCCAAGCCGATGGGCGTGTCGTGTCTTCAGAATCGTCTTCAGAATTGTCTTACAAGCATTTGTATCGACTAAGCTGCAGTTGACGTTACGTAATGTGAAGCTTTCGCGGTTTGGTAGAGAGTGGGTCTTATGAATCACATAACCGTTGTGCAGCGAACCGTTGATACTTTTGCCGCGTGTTCCGAACTGGTGCGGCGTGAAGTGTACGGTGTTGTTTGTTGTTACTGTGGTACTGCAGTGACCCAAGTTGGCATCAAAAAGGTTCATTTACGAGCGGCCCATACCCATTGCCCTAGGGGGTCAGCCCCCATTTTTGCAGTGCACTTTTTCGGTACCAGCCCGCATTTTTAGACTGCACTATCTTTGGGATCAGCCCACATTTTCAGACTTAACTACATTCTGGATCGGCCCACATTTTATTGCGATAGCAATTATATGGACACTTCAACCGGATTTCTGCCGTCGGCGTCGCCGTCGCCGTCGCCGTGAGGTTCCCTATAGATAAAATCTTCGCCGCGCGCCGTATGCCCGAGCGGAAGCGTGCGGGGACGCGCGCTATCACGGAGAGCGAACGCACTCGTCTCCCACGCGCAAGCAAGGAAGCAGGAAGCCAGCACCGGAGGGAGCGGGGGAGCGGGGGGGGGGGGGGGGCGCACTTCTACTCTGCCAACAACCGCGCTCGTCGCTCGTCCGCACCGTCTCTTATCTCCACATGGCTCTGACCTTTATGCGCCGTGCATTCGCCGCTCAGTTTCCGTTGAAGCGATAGACTGCACGTACCTTCGCCCGCTGCGGCGTATGCTTGCTGCCAGCGTTTTTACAGTAGTTGTCTGCAGTCATTCAGTGTGATCTATTCGTGTTTGTTTGTGCGCGCTCACACCACGCTTCTTCAATCAGTTAGTAATAGTCGGGCCACATTTTCCAACGCACGCTACACATGCAATGCTGCCCGGGTCGGCAGTGCAGCGCTACAGGTGTGTCCCTTCGCACGCGCTGCCCACGGGAAGCGCTTCTCATCAACACCACCGTTTCACACGCGCCTTCTCGTGGTCATCGAGTCTCTCTTCATGTCGGTCTACTTACGCCTCAGCACACCTGCTTACTTAATCAGCTCATGTTTACTACAATTCATATTGCTACCAAAGCCGCTCACCTTACTTCGTATGACATTGCTGTGTTGCTATCGCATTCATTGCTTCGCCCTTAGGGCGAAACTGTGGACATTTTTTACACTGTACTCTCTTCGGGATGGGTCCACATTTTTTTACGGCACTGCTTTCGGTATCGCCTCAGATTTTTAGGCTGCACAATTTTAGGGTAAGCGGCCGATAACGATCAAATAATTGCCACGTAGTCGAGACAGAAAACTGGGTTGAACTCTCCAAGCATGCTTCACATCGAAAACGTAAAATCAAACTAAATGGAACTCTCCTAAACACTGACAATGGCGTAAACGAAGAAATAATGTTACGTAACACATGCTTGATGACAGGGTGTATCAGCGTGACCTGGTTGTGGGAGGACACATGGAAAACTTTGCAAAATTGTCTGCAATATCACCACCGCTCAATGTAGCCAAGCTGGTGGGCCATGGATGACGTTGATCGAAAGCTTTATGCGCACTTTTTGCACATAATTCTACTCTCACACACTCTGTGCGCACGTTCTTAAAAAAATAGAAAGAAAGACGATTACGGGAGGCACGAAGTTCGCTTCCTAATGCAGTTTGTGTTTTCACCAAGAATGCTTGGTGAAGATGGCATTCTGCCAAACGCACGCGATGCTGCAATTTCACGGATGGATCCAAATGGCACTCTGTGTTCATAAACAGTGCTGCTTCGGATGGCATCGCTTCTGTGGAAAATTCATATAACCCCAAAGTACCAGTCTATTAAGTCAGTGAAGTCTTTCGCGTAAAAGCTTGTGGCTTGTGACTCTACTTCGCCTTCATACACACAAAAAATAGAAGAAATTAATGCCCGGCAGAACCGACAGCATAAGTTATATATTTCATCTGCGATCCTTCGTGTTCCATAACAACTATCCGCCACGAGGCATAGAAAGGCAACGAGGTATCAGAGAGCGAGACAACGAGAAACACGAACAAATGTCACGAACAATGGGTTCAAGATACATTTGGGTGTTTGTTTGGCAACTGTAAAGGATGGCCTGCTATGGTGCCATAAATCATGCCGAAGCGCAAGATGCCATTGAGGGAAGTGCTGTTGCGTTGCAAATCCATCTGTCTAGGCACCCAAGCAAAATGAAAAATAAAAAAAGTCCATTTACATTGTGTTCACTCTTTCCGGGGACAAACATTCTGAACGAAATTTTTCTTTTCAGTGATGATTTATGATACACTCAGGTAAAGATTACAAGGCAGATACGGCAGTCATCCGAGAATTGGGACGTTTGCGTTTTCTGGCGAGAGTTATACGATGCCTGACTGATAGTCTTACAGTAAGCAATAGAAAGAAATTAATGCACAAACTGGACTATGAGGAGTTGCAGAAACGCGGCGATATTGTGGCAGTGCGTTCACGGGCTATATAGCTCGGCTTTGGTGTTTACTGTGTTCGTGCTGTAGGCCGAGCTAGCGAAGTAAATTTTTTTTGATGCGATTGCATTGTACAGGACAGCCAACTGGACATTGTTAGTCATGTCGACTCACTACTCCCGGCGCGCCGACGTCAGAAGTTTCTTGTTAAAGGCCTGTGTGAGTCACATTTGGAAGTCATCATAATTGTGTGTTCCTGGTGAGCTAAAGACAGTGTTTTTAACAATTATTGAGGCAAATATATATAGAAGATACACCATGCGCCACTAGATCATAAGGTTATGAGGAACAAACAGGCAGCGTCAATACATCAAGGGAGTAAAAAGTTGCTAGGCTACGTCAGTATATGTAATGGAGCCGTAGGTTGCAGGGGATGGGATGTCGGTGAAAAGGAAGAAAGTTTGTGGAAATGTTGATGAGAACCCATAGTATCGCATTACAGTAGCTCAGGTGCACCATGAGGTTTTCCTTAGATATCTTATTTGACCATAACGTGTGTTGCTTTTGCGTACGCGTTACATTAAAACCTAAGGGAAAATGTTCATTTTATTTCGTCGTTCAGCCTGGCTCATATGTCAGGAATGAAAAGGATAATATCAATAATTACATATTGCTTCTGATATATCGTACGGGTTGCCGGAAGCGTCGCACAGGTTCCTGGACTTCCTGGCTCGCTCAGGAAGCCCGACTCTGCTAAACTTGCGAGAAAGCTGCAGTGCAGAGCGTGGATGGTCAAACATTTCACGACTCAATCCTTGACCTAACTCCGATAACTCACTCCATTCGAAGCGATACTACCGCGTTTTGGGAATTTGGTAAATGTTTGTGCTTCACTCCCACGACAGGCGTCTCAAGTGCTTGATGTCGAGACATGCAAGACACTTGCTCATTCGCGTCCTTTCGTGCCCGCTTGCCTGCTAGTATGACTAATAACCGGTTTGCTTCGTCAGAGGGCGCAAGCATGTATTTCGGAACGAGCTCGCTGATTCCGCAATATCTGATGCCCACTTGTACAGCTTCAGCGGGAAAACATTAGCACAAGTGACCGATCACCCGATCAGGTAAATTGCGGCCGAACACGAGAATGCTAGCCCCCCCCCTCCCCCCCCCTTTCTTGGATCACACATCAACATGGATCATGTGGCAGCTTAGATACCAGTGTGCACGGGAACAAGAGCGATGCATGCCGCAATTTCCCTGCTCCGGTCATCGGCCACTTGTGCTAATCTTTTTCGGCTGCAGCTGTACAAGATGAAGTTTTGTAGATTCATATCAACATAGCGTGTATTGCGCTTGCGTACGCGTTGCATTAATACCTTGCAAAAGAAATATTTTCTATCGTTGTTCAGCTTGGCTCATATGTGAGCAATGACAAGGATGATATCAATAATGATACATTACTTCGATGTGTGCATTGCATTTAAATTGGGGAAAGAAAGTATTCTGTCATTTTCCCGATTTCTTCAATGCGTCATTAGTGAAACCAATCACCACTGATTATCTGCTTTGTGCATTACATTTAAATTATATGCTATGAATGTGCATTTTCTTTCACTCTTTGAATTCGTCAGTAATACGCGTATTAATTAAAAGAATGTTATCAGAAGGCCCTGTGTATGCACTATCCCATCATTATGCCCTTGCACTGGCCATGCAGTCGCAGACAAGTTCTGCACTTTCAAAAGTACATTGTAAAGATGCAATGTGTGCGAGTTGAAGGTGTGGTTCAGTAAACACACTGTTCATGTTCTTGAGCAACGTATGTCCAGTCGAAGGATGGTTATATAAATGGCATTATCACGCAAATTTGCGCGAGAAAATGACGAGAGGGCAGCCCGCCCTGAAGGTGAGACCAGCGTTCACAGCACTACCTTCGCTGCACGCACCAGCGATGTACACGTGCGCATCGTTAAATATGCAAATCTGCGGACGGCAGGCTAAAAGTTATGGAAATTCCGAAAGTGAGTTTGCAGGTACGGGATTGCGAGATCATTATGTTTCCATGATTGCTACTTCCAGGGCATCGCCGAGTTTCCACGTGCCAAGAAGAATCTTTATTTTTTTTCTTGAGCAAATGTTCACCTTCGGCAGCAAGCAATTACTACGTCTGTCACGTTTATCAAAGTAGCGGGCAAGCGCAGAAAGTATTTATAAATATCGCAATTCGAATAAATCTCTCTTACTTGGTGATCATCAAACCTAAATTACTGTGAAGTGGTTTATCGGTTGCGTGCGAAAAAAAAAAAACACACGAAGTGAAATTAAGAAGAACGGGGCACGCATGGAGTTCAATTTGTTTGTTTGTTATTAACTGTGACAAACAGGGAAGAGTCCTTAATGAATATCCGGCAACCACGAAATCGTAGCTAAAGAGAAAAACTATACCACAGAAAATATATTCAGGCAGAAACAATCTAAGTATGACTATCAAAGTTACTGCGATTAGCATTGAAGCAATGTGCGACCACCGAAACGCGTCTTGTGATGAGGCTTGTACGGCTGCCGAAGCATGCCTTTCCCGGTCTTCGATGATAATGATAATGATTATCTTTATTGGCATCCACTTTAAACGGGGCGGGGACAAATGGCCCCTGAGCCTGCTTGATTTAATCAGGTTTTACTACGTACATATAATGCTATCTAGCCATTTGCCTATCTGATCTCGATCTTAATCTTTAACCTGCAGCGGGCAGCCAGCGCGCTGGCTTCCGCTGCTGTGTAACGTAAGCAGAACGCCATCTCGAGGGGAGCGGCTTTGCGCTCGCTGAAGCCTCACATTTACGGTTTCGCACGCTCTGATAGCCGAATTTCTTCGTGCCACAGTTGCGCCGGTAATCGCATTTTTCTAGATCCAAATTTGATGCGGCTCGTATACGGAGATCGCGCTTGAATTTCGCGATTACGACGAGCCCGCTGTAACTAAAGGTTGAAAAGTTAATTATTGATTTTTGGTCAACTAGCGACTAATTATCACGTACCACCCGTCACATAGTGGTCGCCACCACTTAACGGCATGTCTCCGAAGGAACGGTCCTTTTGTTTCACAACGGCTTTTTTTTTTAAATATTGCTTAACGTCTTCGTAGAAACACCCCGTATATGGACTTCCCTATGTAGAGCTATTTAGCACGACACGGAAGGCTGAGTCTGAGAAGGCTCGAAAGAAAAGATTCGCTTGAAAAAAAAAATGTCTGCGGTCGGTCGTATATCCTTATCTGGGTTTTCAAGAGTTGTTCAGCGTCTTAGCCGAACCACCTGTCATTATATCATATTAGAGTGAAAGATCTACTACGCCTTGTCTCGCAAGGCCACTCATCGCGTCGCAATGACCTTGAGCCGCCGGAGCGCAAGTGTGGCAGGTGTGACGTCACGCCACGTGATCCGCGGCGGAGAGGCATCGCAGCTGCGCTCGCTCGAAGCCTCCCCATAGAGTAACATACAAGGATAAGACAGGACACTTCCATAAGCCCCTGCGGCTGATTTTGGTTCGCAGCGCACCTAGCGGGTGTGTGGAATCTACACAGACTCAGAGATTGCGACCGCAGAAAAACTGATCTCGAAGGCGATCTTCTGATGATCAGGAAACATTACACGGCCTCCAAGATTTCTTCCGTGCGAGTGCTCGTCCCGGAGGCTATATATCGATTTTTTTTAATGCGTTGCTTGCATGCATCGAGTAGCTTCGTGTAAGCTGTACCGCCAGAGCAGCAAGCACACGATGCCACTGTGTGTTTATGCAGACATTTTAAATAAACATGACAAGTGTTGGAAGAGACGAAACATTTTATTTTCAAGTCATATTCTCAGTAAGCACATGCACACTTTTTTTTTTCGCAACGTTCGATGAACGCAAGCACAAAAAGATGGTTGCACTGCAAAGTGCAAGACATGCCAATACAGGTGCCATATGTTGAGAATAAATTTCACAAAAGGAATAAACAGGCGATATTATGAAAAAACCCACAGAACAGTAAAACTGCAGAAGACAGCATTCGTATTAAAGAAGAAAACAACGCTCGTCCTTTGAATCCTAATCTTTCTTATTAAGGGGTAGTTTCGGGCTGCATAGCAAACAAGGAATGAAGGCTGCTCACTGCAGTTGTCAGCCAACCACGCTCTCTCCCTGTCCTGCCGTTGTTACTGCACCTCGCAACACAGCAGTAATTCTCGTAGTACTTGACTATGGTCGGCATGACCTGAAAAAAAATATTGGTTAGGTCTTCTCTCCCGCCTTCGCTCAAATTTTTACCTACGCACTTCAGATCGCCCTTTCGCGAAAAGCGTCACGTGCACAGCTAAAAAAAAAAGCAACCTTCGGTGCCATGCATGCGTTACTGAGGCAGGAGTGTTTATTCAGAATACGTCGTAGCCAGAGCTTACAAACATTCTTCTCAATTCGCAAGTTATCTCTAATTGCGCTCGTAACGAAGGCTTCAAGAAATCTGTGCATGCCACGAATAACGATCCTAAGCATAACGTTTGCATTCTTTCACACAATTGCACACAAGTGCACTGAATTCACACTACGTATACCGGCATGTGCCGACTCACTTTCTCGCGCCAAGAAACGATTTTCTGTGTGCATAGTCTTTGTATAACCTGTGTGCATAGTCTTTGCATAACCAAGCCACACAGACCTTTCGCTCGTGATAACTAGGTTTACAATAGTTAAACCTCAGCCGCTTTTAGTTCACCGGTGGGACAAGCCTACTAATTACGCTGAGTGCGTTCAATCTTACATGCGCGGTTCAAAGTTGAGCGCGAATTGCATTTTTCTAAACCGTAAATTCGGCAGCGCCATGATTGATGCTAACGTTAGCCTTCGACGACACTTTACGATTTTCAATCTCCTCAAGACGTGCCGAGTGAATTAACTCGGTAAGTGTGCGCATCAATCAAAGCAACCCTCGTTCTGCGAAACTGCCACTCATGGTGTGATTGATTACAACAATTACGCGGGCGTGACAAAGCTACCGTGCTAGTCGGGAAAGTCCACCAATAAAAAAGAAAGTTATTTTTGATGGAATGGCAGTAAAGAATTTACAGTGTATGTCTGATTACATGCTAATCTGCCCGGAAGCAGGGAAGCGTACAAAAAAAGGGAGAAAAAGTTTAGAAGGGTATGTGTAGCAGAAATGATGAAATCGTAGTAAATGATAAGCGCTTGATCATTTTTCTGTGACGTTACCGGTTGAAGAAACAGGCTTCTCTTACGATTGGTACCATTTATATTTTGCAGTTGTCCTTGAGTAAATTCTTACCTCCAATTTTTTTACGCAAAAGAGCAGAATAGAATCACGGAAACTGTAGTTTCCGTGAATAATTCTTGGACTCGTATCTATGTTTGTGTTACAGTTTAAAGTTCTTTCGAAGTACGATATGCGTGTACTCTATTTAATAAGTAGAACGACGCTACTTTTAATTGTGTTTTATCGGTCGTTGCGTTTCAACAAGGTTTTTATCTGGCTTTCTTTTGCTGCCCTGCACTACTTTCTGTGCAAATTGTATGCGTTGTGATGTAGAATCTGATAATACGAACTCTTTGGGAACTATCTGAGAGCTTGTTGTGAGTTAGGTTAATTTTATTTTAACGTTGCGTTTGGTTACTCGGCTTTTGAGCAGGCCTAACTTTGATATCTATTTTTTAGCTTCGCTAAAGGGAAGAGCTGCCATCACTGGTGATACTAACCTATCCCACAAAGCAATTTATCGAAGGTAACTGATAACATTCTATGTTCATATTCCAGAGGTGTGAAGCGAAGCCAGTTCAGTTGAGAACAATAAAAAAAGTAATGTAGAACTTTGTGCCGCTTTAAACAATGCAATAAAGAGAAGAGAACAAAGTCAGGGGGATGAATCAGGCACACGTCCGGTTTCTGGCTTGCTACCGTGGACTGGGGAAAAGGCATAAGGACAGGAAGAGAAAGAAGAAAAGAAAACAACGCACGCACACGCACAACACACACACGTGCAATCTGCGAAATCGTCAGACTGTTCATGTTTATTATCGATTGCAAGGAGGGCGATAACAGGACCCAAGCCAATAAAATGTGGTCCTGTTCGATTTGCTTCTGGTCCTGTTCGAGTACAGTGAAACAAACGCACAACGCGGAGCAATTATCAAGCTTTCTTCCCGATGTCGTGCCTTGTTTTATTGTTTTATTTCATTGTCAATTACCTTCAGGGCCCCTGCGGGAATTACAGAAAGGAGTGGTAATACGTTCCTGGAAGTGCAGGAAACGTCAAACACAATAAAAGCGGGAAACGGTGCAACATTATAGATTTGATTAGCAATACAAATCATTACGTTGGTGTACATTGGTGCAGTAGTGTGCACGAAGAAGAAAGACACTAAATAACAAGAAAGTACCACCATATACAGAAACTAAAGAATATACTCTAAAGCTGCTTTGAAGTTGGAAGCGCTTTAAATGGCGGCAGCGGTGCTGGGAAGGTGGTTACAATCGATGCAAGTTCTAGGAATAAATGAATGACTATACGTAGGCATTGATATGACAAGATGGAACAGCCACCAGAGGAGAGAATCCCTTAAAACCGAATTATAAAAATACATTTTGTGGAAGAGGCGTAAACGCGTGGATTTACGGAGCAACGATAAGTTTGGTAGGTTAAGCGTTAAGGGTTAAGGTTCATAGCCGTGACAGAAGACTGACGGGAGTAGTTGGACAGAATAAAATGAGCAGAGCGATTCTGGATGGCTTCGAGGGTTAGGCTAAGATTGCTTTGACTCGAGTCCCATATGGCGCATGCGTATTCTGTTTTGGGTCTTACTAGAGTTTAAGTTAGCTTCAGCGATTGCGGGGCAAATGAAAAATTATGGCGCAAGTATCCTAGGGTGCGATTAGTAGAGCTAGCCATCTTTTAGGCATGAATTTTCTATAAGAGATCCGCGGAAATGTGGACAATAAGATACATGTGCCAGCAGATGAGAGGGTCGTGCCATTAATAAAATACTTGAACGCCTTCGAGCTGTTACGTTGCGGGATACACACATGCTTTTACATTTCGTAGTGTAAAGATTCATGAACCAGTCACTGCACCATTTCGACACGTTATTGAGGCCACCTTGTAGGTTCTGGCTGTCAGTTTCGTTAGTGTTTTTTCTATAAAGTACGCAGTCGTTTGCAAACAGTCTAATTGTAGAAGAAATTACACAACTAGGAAGGTCATTATTATATATAAGAAAAAGTAATGGACCCAGCACTGATCCTTGGGGCACACCAGAAGTAACTGCAGAAGGCGATGAGTGATCGTTAACGGTAACATATTGGGTTCGTTTGAAACGAGTCTTTTATCCAATTAAGTACAAGCGTTTCACTATTAAGCTGAATAAGTTGCAAAATGAGTAAGTCGTGTGAGACAGTGTCAAAGGCCTTAGCGTAATCAAGCAAGATGCAATCAGTTTCAATTCCAAGGTCGGCGTTAGACAACAGGTCCTTAGTACACGATAGCAGTTGTATTTCGCCAGAAAACAGTTTCCGAAAACCATGCTGATAACTGCTAAAGAAATTATTGGATTCAAGAAAATCAATGAGATGCGAGTATATCATGTGCTCCACTATTTTCCAGGAGATGCAAGTGAATTAAATCGGTCAGTAGTTGATTGCAGAACAAACATCACCTGATTTGAAAACGGGAACCACCTTGTCCACCTTACACTCATTGGGTAGCGTAGAAACCTGTAGTGATCGACGAAATATACCGCAGGAATCACAAATGAATGTACTTCGGTGCATTTCAACATTTTGGAATTTATAAAATCGGGGCCAGCGGATGAAGAGATTTGTAGACAGATGATTATTCTAGAGATGTCGACGCTGTCAATAACAATAGGGTCCATATAGGTAGAAAGGTTAAATTCGCGTTTGAAGGGAGCATGGTATGAACCAATTGCTGGAAAAATGACGCAAATGTGTTAACACCGTGCAGCACTGATTGGAAGGAACAGGAGCATTGCACAGGGTTAGTTGAATGTGCCTGCTTTTAGTACCGGTAACAACGCTCCGAAACTTTCGTCGGTTAGACCGCAGTAACGAAGGGAGAGTTCTATCGAAGAACGTTTTCTTGTCCTGTGAAATGGTATGCTTGTAATAGATATCAACTCGGCGATATTCACACCTGCGAAGTGCATGATTTTTTAACTTTCCACGCTGAAACAGCCGGTTCTTCTCATTGCGCAGCCGCTTTAAAGATTTCTTGAACCAAGGTGAGCAAGAGTTTGAAAGAATCCTTTTTTTTGGTACATAACGATTGATTAAATATGGTATATTATGCTTGTAGATATTCCAGTTATCATCAACAGCTCGTTCAGTAAAGTTAGCAAAGTATTATAGCAAAAATGCGTCTAGCTCATTTGTTGTGGAAGCAAAGTCAGCTTTGGAGTTTAGAAAAACTTTGTAACTTTTCTTAATTGAGCAGAAAGCTGCTAGTGAGTCTCTATGGAAAGGAAGGCGCTCTATTATTCTTAGCAGCAGACTACTCGTATGTTCGGGATGCCAGCAGCCAGCGTAGTCCTTTAATTGCCGGCTTGATTATACCCCAGTCTGGGAGAAAATAGTTCACCGCACAATGTCGCTGTTGTAAGCACAACGTTCTCGGCCGTCTTCTCCGAGAGCAGATGCTTGCTTATACTTAGACCGCTTGGTTGTCCAAAAAAATGTCACAGTTTCGCCCTAAGGGCGAAGCAATGAATGCGATAGCAACACAGCAATGTCATACGAAGTAAGGTGAGCGGCTTTGGTAGCAATATGAATTGTAGTAAACATGAGCTGATTAAGTAAGCAGATGTGCTGCGGCGTAAGTAGACCGACATGAAGAGAGACTCGATGACGACGAGAAGGCGCGTGTGAAACGGTGGTGTTGATGAGAAGCGCTTCCCGTGGGCAGCGCGTGCGAAGGGACACACCTGTAGCGCTGCACTGCCGATCCGGGCAGCATTGCATGTGTAGCGTGCATTGTAAAATGTGGGCCGACTATTACTAACCGAATGAACAAGCGTGGTGTGAGCGCGCACAAACAAACATGAATAGACCACACTGAATGACTGCAGACAACGACCGTCAAAACTCTGGCAGCAAGCGGATACGCCGCAGCGGCGAAGGTACGTGCGGTCTATCGCTTCAACGGAAACTGAGCGGCGAATGCACGGCGCATAAAGGTCAGAGCCGTGTGGAGATAAGAGACGGTGCGAGCGAGCGACGAGCGCGGTTGTTGGCAGAGTGGAAGTGCCCCCCCCCCCCCCCCACTCCCTCCGGCGCTGGCTTCCCGCTTCCTTGCTTGCGCGTGGGAGATTGAGTGCGTTCGCTCTCCGTGATAGCACGCGTCCCCGCACGCTTCCGCTCGGGCATACGGCACGCGGCGAATATTTTATCTATAGGGAACCTCACGGCGACGGCGACGCTGACGGCAGAAATCCGGTTTAAGTGTCCATATAATTGCTATCGCAATAAAAGCAATTACTCTTCGGCAAGGAATCAAAATGAGCTGCTAAAAAATTGCGAGAGGTCAGATTGAGGACCGATTTATTCTTAGCGATCGATTTATTCTTAGCGGAGAATTAATTTTGCACTTCCTCACTGGAAAACGAGTTGTGTACGAAGATTATGTGGACGATGATGCTCTAAATACGTTTCGTATGGAAAAACATTCTTTGGGTGAGTACGAGGGAAAAGAAATGTCGCAGTTTCGCCCGAAAGGCGAAGCATCGATTGCGATAGCAAATTAGTAGAGAGCTATACAGAGTAATGATAGTAGCTTCATCAGCTGTATAAACTTGGACATGCAGCAGCACCGGCAACACGCAGAACTGTTGTCGACGTCGTCGGCGTTTTGCCCGCGTTCGCACAAAATGCGTGCGGCATTGGTGACTGTTGCCGGAGCCTCTGATAGGTGTTTATTATACATAAGGATATGATATAAATAGACACTTGCATGGTGCCGCAGCTAAACGTCGCCTCTCTTCCCTCTCCCTCCCCCCCCCCCCCCCCCACGGCCTTTCGCGCGTCGGAAGAAGGCGCATTTGCTCTACATATATGGTGATTGTAAAGGAGGAAAGAGACGCCTACTTCTGCAGCCCTTAAGGGAGCACAGCGCAGAACGCGCGTTTGTTCTCCGCCATGCGTTCACTCCCCGTGAAAGCGCGCGTCCCTCGCGCCCTTTCACTCGCACATACAGGGTTCAGCGCGCGGCGACGATTTCATCTCCATTGACGTCATACGGAACCTCACGGCGACGGCAGAAATCTGCTTTGGAGTGTCCATAGAATTGCTATCGCAATAAAAGATTTCGACGGCGCAAGATACGACTTTAGGACATACGGGGTTCGGTTGCCAGGCCTATGACGACCAAACATCGTAGGTCTTAAAACCGTGTCTTGCACCATATATTTTTAATCCTTTAACGCGAGAGCGTTAAGGACCCCGTGTCGCAGAAAATCCGGCGTTGGCGTAAGCGCCGGCGTCGTTGGCGAAAGTAATCATGCCGAACTACATCATCCCGAACCATACCGACCGGGCAGGCCCTTCGCGTGACACAAGGCGCTGGTGAACAAATATTGAATTTCTCAAAGTAAAATCCGTCAGAAAACTCGGAAAGTACGACTTAACCCCAACCTGTAGACGTGATAGCGTCGGATTGTAATTTGAACATAGGAGAAAGAAAGAAGCCTGATAAGCAGCCAGGGACTTTTGAATACTATCGCATTCCACTCTTAAAGGCCATGTTTAGGCGTCCTCCCTGTTTTTCTCTTTTCTTTTTTTTTTTTGTTTATATAGAAGTTTGGCTAACGTTAGCTGGGACACCCTATAAAGCGTGTGTTTGCATGCGCGTGCACGCGAGTCTCGTTCAGTCGCGATTGCTCTTACGGTGCACACCATCACATCATTGGGTTGTAGACCACTATATAAGCGAGGCGGCACCCCATGACAGAGTGCAGCGATTTTACGAAGCACAGGTCCGGCAGAGGACGCCACTGGAGTCGACGCTGCCAATGTTGGAGACTGCGTTGGCGTGGTCTCCACCGTACTAAATCCAAAAACAGAGAAGCCAGAACGCTATGCATTCACTGTCGTGTAAACGACAATACAGAACAACACAATTCACGATGCAATGTGTCGAAATGGGGAAGCAATCGCCATGGCGTCCCCTTTGAAAGGGGGCTGCGACAAATAGTAAGCATGCTTGAGTTAATCAGCTTTTACTACATATATTGCTGTCTAAAATGTTGCCTATCTCTCCTTGATCTTTTCTGCCATCATAAAACCTTCATCATTATATTGTACAGTTTGATATGCCTGTAACCGTCCCAGCTAGGTCGATTTCTTCCCTCCTTTTAAATGCGAAACATTTCTTGGCGAACATGTGCTACTTTGATAGTATCTATCTATCTATCTATCTATCTATCTATCTATCTATCTATCTATCTATCTATCTATCTATCTATCTATCTATCTATCTATCTATCTATCTATCTATCTATCTATCTATCTATCTATCCGCATACGTCTTTGGGCTCTCACGGTCGTTTCCTTAGCCTGGTATGTACCAAAATTGGCATATTAGGGCAAGAGGATATGACGAACATAAATGATATGTCATGACATGAATGTCATAACATGCGTGTCATGTATGTCATGAAAGAGCCGCCTATGTCTTGGTGCTCTCATCGTCGTTTCGTTAACTTGGTAGCCTCTCCGCACACTGCTTCGCATAACATCGATTCCCACAGGGCATGGGATCTGCCGGCTTTTTTTTATTTGTTTGTTGGTTTCTTTAGCGTCAGAACACACCGTAAGGACTTGCATTCGCAGCCAACAGCATATGCGAAGCGGCCACCACTGAAGGGTGCAGCGATTTTACATTGCCTACCAGGGCGGTACCGATGCGACCGTCAGTGAAATAGAAAGAAAAGATTATCACACATTGACGATTTGGCCATTCACGTACAGCAGCATCGTAACGTTAGCCTGCAGTAGCGTCAGTAGACTGTTGTGGCCACGAAGCAAAGCGCGAGCACCGACTCAAATGCAGCGCTTAAATTGTGCAAAGCATGGCACGCGAACCGTTTTTGCATCCGGTCCCCATCGAAATGCGGCTGTTCGGGCCGCGAAACAAACCCGCGACATCGGCATCAATAGCGCAACGCCATGGCTGCGCTAAGGCACCGCGAAGGACACTCCTATGCCTGTCGTAGACATCTCTTAACTCGCACTAAATGTAACAGCTGCACATTGTGGTGCTTGCACTGCCTTGTTGTGCTTGCACGCCTCTAGCGAGCGACGAACGTACAGCGACAAAGTGGAAAGTGGTACGATGCAATGGTAATGCGACTACAAAGAACGAACGCCGACGTGCGAACAAGCAAGACCATACCGCGGCATCGCAACGTGGAAACGCAAATGTCTTCTTAGCCAAAAAGAGACGCGTGATGAGAATGCGTCCTGCGTTTTAACGGGGTAGCGTTAAGGGCCCCGTGTCGCAGAAAATCCGCCGTCGGCGTAAGCGCCGGCGTCGTTGACGGAAATATGCATGCCGAACCACGTCATCCCGAACCATGCCGACCGAGCCGGCCCTTCGCGTGGCACAAGGCGTTAGTGAACAAAAATTGAATTTCTCAAAGTAAAATCCGTCAGAAAAATCGTTAAGTACGACTTAACCACAACCTACAGACGTGATAGCGTCGGATTGCAATTTGAATATACGAGAAAAAAGCCTGATAAGCAGCCAGCGATCTTTGAATGCTATCGCGTTCCACTCTTAAAGGCGAAGCTTAAGCGTCCTCCAATTCTGATGGTGTTTCGCTGTACTTTTGTTCTAGGCAACATTGAGGGGAATGTTGAAAACCGAGCCTTTCCAAATTTTGGACACGCCCGCGCCTCGGGGACAGCAAATAATTAATAAAATGATAGAAAAGGCCCTAGGGCCTTCACATTTTAATATAAGACGGCTTAAATTGCTCCCGTAAAAATGTCTTCCCAGCAATACATTTCTGTTTAACAGTAAAGCCGACTTTAAGGGAATCCGTGTATGGTCTTTGTAAGCTCGCTTTCACACGTTGTGTGTTGCAGTGAAGCCTACTCAAAGAAAGATGTGATGCGAACGGAGCCCGATAACGCTATCGCGTTCCAATCTTAAAGGCGAAGCTTAAGCGTCCTTCAATTTTTTAATGATCTCTAATCATTTAGAAATTGCCATTCTTCTGTCGCATCAGCTGGATCACTTGACGGACACTTGCTCGGAAGGCAAATTCTAGGGTTATCTGATATCTAATCAACAAAATTTCACTGTATAACCTTGGAATCTTCTTCTTTCTGGGGTTTTACGTGCCAAAACCAGTTCTGATTATGAGGCACGCCGTAGTGGAGGGCTCCGGATTAATTTTGACCACCTGGGGTTCTTTAACGTGCACTACAACGCAAGCACACGGGCGTTTTTGCATTTTCGCCTCCATCGAAATGCGGCCGCCGCGGCCGGGATTCGATCCCGCGATCTCGTGCTCAGCAGCGCAACGCCTTAGCTGACTGAGCCATCCCGGCGGGTATAACCTTGGAGTGAGTAAATTTAGAGCGCATATGTCCCTACTGCCCAATTGAAAGTCAAGCTTTAATGAAGGTTCATTTAGCAGAAGCCACTTGATTAGTACCAGTTCCGAGCCATTCGTGTTCCCAACCTGTGGCGAAATGCATTGATGTTTCAGCCGACCACTAATTACCACTCTATTATCTGTTTTGCCCGTAGGTATTGTAACTGAATGATACAACGCGGGTGCCGATTAACATTAGCCCAGAAAGAAAAAAAATTTTGACGGCGCAAGATACGACGTTAGGACATACGGGGTTCGGTTGCCAGGCCTATGACGACCAAACATCGTAGGTCTTAAAACCGTGTCTTGCACAATGATTTTTCAATCTTTTTAACGCGAGAGCGTTAGGGACTCCGTGTCGCAGAAAATCTGGCGTTGGCGTAAGCGCCGGCGTCGTTGGCGAAAGTAATCATGCCGAACTACATCATCCCGAACCATACCGACCGGGCAGGCCCTTAGCGGGACGCAAGGCGCTGGTGAACAAATATTGAATTTCTCAAAGTAAAATCCGTCAGAAAAGTCGGAAAGTACGACTTAACCCCAACCTGTAGACGTGATAGCGTCGGTTTGTAATTTGAACATAGGAGAAAGAAAGAAGCCTGATAAGCAGCCAGGGACTTTTGAATACTATCGCATTCCACTCTTAAAGGCCAAGTTTAGGCGTCCTCCCTGTTTTTCTCTTTTCTTTTTCTTTTTGTTTATATAGAAGTTTGGCTAACATTAGCTGGGACACCCTATAAAGCGTGTGTTTGCATGCGTGTGCACGCGAGCCTCGTTCAGACGCGATTGCTCTTACGTTGCACACCATCACATCATTGGGTTGTAGACCACTATATAAGCGAGGCGGCACCCCATGATCGAGTGCAGCGATTTTACGAAGCACAGGTCCGACAGGGGACCATCGAGGATCCAAGAGGCGGCTCTGCCCAATTTGGAGACGGCGTTGGCGTGGTCTCCACCCTACTAAATCCAAAAACAGAGAAGCCAGAACGCTTGCATTTACTGTCGTGTAAACGACAATACAGAACAACACAATTCACGATGCAATGTGTCGAAATGGGGAAGCAATAGCCATGACGTCCCCCTTGAAACGGGGCGGCGACAAATAGTAAGCCTGCTCGAGTTAATCACCTTTTACTACATATATTGCTGTCTAAAATTTTGCCTATCTCTCCTTGATCTTTTCTGCCATCTTAAAAACCTTCATCATTATATTGTACAGTTTGATATGCCTGTTACCGTCCCAGCTAGGTTGATTTCTGCCCTGCTTTTAAATGCGAAACATTTCTTGGCAAACATTTGCTACTTTGATAGTATCTATCTATCTATCTATCTATCTATCTATCTATCTATCTATCTATCTATCTATCTATCTATCTATCTATCTATCTATCTATCTATCTATCTAGCCGCCTACGTCTTTGTGCTCTCATGGTCGTTTCGTTAACTTGGTATGTACCAAAATTGGCATACTATGACAAGAGTATATGAGGAACATATATAAATGATATATCATGACATGCGTGTCATGTAGGTCATAAAACAGCCACCTACGTCTTGGTGCTTTCACGGTCGTTTCGTAAGCTTGGTAGATACCAAAACGTACATAGAGGAGTGTATGACGAACATAAGTGATAGTTAGGTCATGGCATAAATGCCATGACATGCGTGCCATGTAGGCCATGATAATGACCCAGCGAAAAATATTAACACTCAAAAAGCACTGAAATGGGTTCGGACGTGGTCAATAATTGAAGGAAACACTAAAGGATGCTGCAAGAAGTCATAGTCATGAGCGTGACTCAGCGAAAATGACAGTGACTCAGCGAAAACAGATTAACACTCAAAAACCACGGCAATGGGTTTTGACGTGGGCACTAAGAGAAGAAAACACTAAAGTATTATGGTAGCAGTCATAGTCATGACCATGACTCAGTAAAAATGACAATGACTCAGCGAAAAAATGTCACAGTTTCGCCCTAAGGGCGAAGCAATGAATGCGATAGCAACACAGCAATGTCATACGAAGTAAGGTGAGCGGCCTTGGTAGCAATATGAATTGTAGTAAACATGAGCTGATTAAGTAAGCAGGTGTGCTGCGGCGTAAGTAGACCGACATGAAGAGAGACTCGATGACCACGAGAAGGCGCGTGTGAAACGGTGGTGTTGATGAGAAGCGCTTACCGTGGGCAGCGCGTGCGAAGGGACACACCTGTAGTGCTGCACTGCCGATCTGGGCAGCATTGCATGTGTAGCGTGCGTTGGAAAATGTGGCCCGACTATTACTAACTGAATGAAGAAGCGTGGTGTGAGCGCGCACAAACAAACATGAATAGATCACCCTGAATGACTGCAGCCAACGACTGTCAAAACGCTGGCAGCGGGCGAAGGTACGTGCGGTCTATCGCTTCAACGGAAACTGAGCGGCGAATGCACGGCGCATAAAGGTCAGAGCCGTGTGGAAATAAGAGACGGTGCGGTCGCACGAACGACAAGCGCGGTTGTTGGCAGCGTAGAAGTGCGCCCCCCCCCCCCCCCCCGCTCCCTCCGGCGCTGGCTTCCCGCTTCCTTGCCTGCGCGTGGGAGAGATAAGAGACTGTGCGGACGAGCGACGAGCGCGGTTGTTGGCAGAGAAGTGCCCCCCCCCCCCCCCCCCTGCTCCCTCCGGCGCTGGCTTTCCGCTTCCTTGCTTGCGCGTGGGAGATTGAGTGCGTTCGCTCTCCGTGATAGCGCGCGTCCCCGCACGCTTCCGCTGGGGCATACGGCGCGCGGCAAAGATTTTATCTATACGGAACCTCACGGCGACGGCGACGGCGACGCCGACGGCAGAAATCCGGTTGAAGTGTCCATATAATTGCTATCGCAATAAAATATGTTTCGGCTTAATTCAGCCTTTGGCTATACAAAGCTTGTGATACGACGCTTTGGACGCCTTCGAATCGAGCGGAGATACCCCGAGATTTCCTTCCAACACGGCCAAATCGGACCTGGTTCCCCCCACAAAAGGCGCGACAATGTTTAGGAAAGCCTATTTCGTTACGCAAATATTGTTTGGGGAATTACGAGGCCGAAGGGCATTTCAAGAGTTAATGGAAAGTTTTGAAAGCGATGCACTTATCGTTGAAATTATTCAGTGACGTTTCTGAGTGACTTGTTGCCCTGTATGAAAGATGGGGGAAATTAACTGAATACTGTGGAATTATGGCGTTTCACGTCGCTAGGGGAGGCGAGGCGTTAGCGGGCACCAAGGATTAATTGCTGCCACTTGAGGTTATGTAACGTGCATCCGATTGTTTTTAAATTCTGCCGTCGTTAACCGAACCAGTGATCTCGTGCTACGCACTGGAGCGCTGATACAATGAGACATCTAGGTGGTTAATAAAAAAAAAGTTCATGTAGGCTGTGCAGGCTACGCAGCCACAGCGCCGCAGATGGTGAATGTGTCGGAGCTGCATGTGACGGAACTACCAGTGAAGTCCGGCATAGAAGCAGTTATAAACGTCGCAAATTATTCGCTAAACACCTTGTTTTGTGGGCCTCGTAGCGCATGCTGCCATTCTTGGGAGAGCGTAGAACGCCTTGTTAAGTCTCTCCGAAGTTTCAGCAGCCAAGATGTGCGTTGACGTCAGTAATGAATGACCTTGATGAATGTCATTTCAGCGGAGCAATGACAAAGGTGTAGCGCATCATTACAGTAATGTGGTCTCAATGACTCGATTTCTGTTGATTACTTTTAATAGGAAAGACCCTCACCTTTTCAATGAAAGTGACATTCCATCTGCATACGGACACTTACTTCATGTTTGATATGTCTTTACTTTATTGACTTGGGCCCAATTCAACACAGCGCAAATCGTGCCGGTATGTTCCTGCATTTCATTTCTATATTAATTTGTTCACCTGATAAGAAGGTTGTGCATTTGGGTATATTCACGCACGTTTGCGAAAAGTGATTTATTGCTGGAATACTCTTATCTCACCCCATGTTATTATCAGTAGTCATTGGTCAATTGATTGATTGGTGTTAGAAAACCACACAGTAGTTTCGAACGTTGGAAGTTTCATCCCATCAGTCATTTTTGGAATCAACCAATCAATTATTCCATCTAATAATCAATTATTTCGCAATAAAAGCTTGTTAAATGTATGCCTATTAGCGCTTTATGTCTGATGCCTCGCGTTGGAAAATAGGTTTTTCCAGCAAGTTTTTTTTTTAGAACTCTTGCCTTCTTAATACCTGCCGACCAGTCGTTCCCTCGCGTCATGTGTCAGTGTCACGTTAAGGTAGGATGTTGCCTGATTTGGAAGTGCGCTGTCAGCTAATCTGAAGCTGACAGGCGGGGAAGGATTTAGATGACGAGGCTGCATAAAAGAGCTTTCATTGTGAATATTGCATATGTGTGGCGGTGGAACGCACTGCTCTGTTTTGTTTGCATTCATTACTTTAGGGCAATGTATTCTTGCACATTTTCACCAATGCACTGCCACTTACTGTGTGAAATTTTCGGAAATGTTCTTTTTTTTTGCAAGTGCAGCAAATCAAAAATTATAAATATACCTTGCAGAACTATATTGCTGCCGGAACTAAAGCATCGCTGTTCTTCACAGACAAAACACACGCTACTATAAATGACGTCTTCATTTCTTCCAAGAACGAGACGTTAATGTTTCCCGCTCAAATGGTAGTCACAAATCCCAAGGCTTGAGAAACGTCAGTAGTGATGCCGCATAATACTTGACAGGAAATGAAAGTTTCCGGTTTGTGCTGGGGCACGCCACAGATTTCATGAAATGAAAGCGTCTAAAAGATCTGCCTAAAGATGATTCATTTCCAACAGCTCAGAAAGTCCTGAACATGTTTTGGATTTTGACATGGTTGCCGTCACTTTAGGAAGTTGGTGTGGTATATGCAATAGGACGCTGCGTATGTTAGAGAAACCGAAACCGTTATTGCGCAGGTTTCGTTGAGGGGGGGGGGGGGGGGGGGAGGAGCTACTATCTTCAATGGCAGCATCACTGGTAGCACTGTCATAAGCGCGTTTCACGCCGGGAAAGAGCACAACTGATGTGCGCTTACCGTTCCCAGCTACAAACTAACTGGGCGACGAGTTCGTTCGCCGGCACCGAAGATTGGCAAAATCTTTCCTTCGCCACGTGCGGAGATTATAGCGAGATGTGTTGTTACTGTTACAAAGTCGAATGTGCTATTCACAAAGCGCACATGTAATGAAGGGGGAAAAAAAAGAAAGAAAAAAGCTCGCAAAAAGTTTGTTTGCTTAAATGATCATTGCAAGAGGAATGTTGTTGTACCTAAGAATTCGGTTACTTGAAGAAAGCTCCTCTGTCGATTACCAGCAAGTGTAGTTAGGACCGTTACATACAAAAGTTTCCCTTCCCATAATTATGTTAGCAAGAACTCGAGAGCTTTCATTTTTTTGCGTGCGTGCGTGCGTGTGTGTGTGTGCGTGTGCGCGTGTGTGTGGCCGGGAGGGTGGGGGGGGGGGGGGGGCAGCGCAGTACATTCCCGTGGGCGCGATAACATTGCAGGGCGCTACATTGATGACCGCGGTGTACTACAGCCTGCTAAGGTAGAACAGCACGCTTCCCATCCACTCGCCGTGATTCTCTGGCGTAGCAGTTTTTCCTCTGCATATGATGAGCACAGTCTATTTTTTTTTCTGCTGTGAAGGCGTTCCAGAAAACAGTGCGTCAAGCCATGATTTTGCAAAGTGTCTGATATATATAAAAAGAGGAATAAAGGCCGATCACAAGAGGAAACAATAAAAATATAGGCTACTCCTCTTCATGTAATTTGTATTTTGAGTGCGTCTGTTTGCGCTTGCCTTCGACTAATTTCATCTGTCGGCTCAGGGAGCCTGCGCATGATGATGGCTTCGGGCTTCGCACTGCCAGAGATGCACAATTGAGTGGTATCATTATGATGAACTTCTTTCGCAGGGACGATAGTCACACTGTTCCGTAGGACCTTTGGTGTGGAGCGGTACACAGCAAAACGTACGAAATGTTGCGCTATGTCGTATGCATGAGGTGCATATCTTTTCTGAAAACATTCGCGCATGCGCTGACAGTGCCATGCAACATTGTAACTGTCCACAATGCTACAGTGGCACAACTGAACGCATAACCTGAACGATATAACAGAACCGCGCCCAAGTTTAAAAATTATGCAGCCTCATTGTCCATGAAGTAGTCAGCGCGAGAACTCACGGCATCATATATGGGGTACATTGAGGAGCTGATGGCAAAGTTCCCTGAAATTTTTAATCATCCATTCCTAGTATTATGTCTATAAAGTTCGATGCCTCATTCATAACGAACGACAGCGTACGCAGTTTCCACGTACGTGGAAACTGCGTTTTGTCGAATTATGTATTGACGATGTAGGGAATCTGTGAGTACGCTGCATTAAGAAAAAAGCGCTACTTGCGTTTCCCTTACTATAAGTTATTCTTTCACACGACTAATTGTGCGGCAACAATTATGCTGAATTATCCTCTTCCACGTCGCCTATAATTTGGCTACAATTAGTAAAGGAAAAACGCTGTACGTGCGCGTCTAATAGCCGGCCTAAATGATAATCAAGTAGGAATCAATTAGAATCAGCCGAGCCTTCTGAAGAGCGCATTATAGCTTTTATAAAACAGTTTCGTTATTTTATATATCCAAAAATAGGGAAATACAACTGTTGGATTGGGTTCTTAATGTGGCATAAGGCGAAGTGTGATACATCGCGTTGTCCTACTAGTATCCGCTGCATGGTTTGATTCGAGGGCAGACGTACTGGCTGGTACAAAATGCTTTTCTTTTTGTATCCCAATCCATGCTCTTAAAAATTTTGCAGCGGATGGTACATCATATCGCAATAAGTGAAGGACAAGAAGGCGTTAAATTTTTTGCGTTATGCTGAATGATCTCTCGAGTTCGCTCGGCGGCGTGGTTAGCAGCATTCGACCGCCCATTGCCGCTTGCGATTCTTCAAAATTAAATTGCTTCGAAAATAAATCTACAAAATCAAATTATGAGGTTTTACGTGCCCCAGAACCACCATCTGATTTAAATCTGTCCGTCACGTAAGACAGTGAACGGCTTATACCCCCGTAAACAAGGACTCCCCACTACGACGACAGAAGTGAAATTCTACGCTGGATTGATGAGCGGCAACAGAGCCAGCTGTGGAAAGAATAGGACGACGACGAACGCGGGAGCAGTGACACTAGTGCGAGCCGAGCACGAGCGCAACCCGAGGGGCGCCAACGAGCCAGCTGCACAAGAAAACGACAATGCTCGAGCCAATGCTGATGATGATACCGCGTACCCGCACACCGACCCCGACACAAGTAAGCCAATACAAGCTTCGCTTGAAACGTGAACAACAAGAAAGAAGAAACGAGGTTACGAGCGATACTTAACACACTCAGTGATGTTTTCTTTCTATGCTTTATCCATACAGCACCAACAGATATGTGATTTTTTTACGTTAAGAGGGCTTAACACAGCTCTGGAGAATGTCTTCAGGCATGCCATTTCCCCCTCCCCCCTTTTTTTTTTCTTTTTGACGTGAGTCGGGATGCATCCCCCCCCCCCCCCACACACACACACACACACTTCTATTTACACACACACACACACACACACAAAACAAAAAGCAGCAGTGAGAAGATTGAATGCTTGGTATAGGCGTTGTTTCCGAAAGCCGGTAGATACAGTGCCAATCCCTGATTAGACTTTCCTTATCTCACACGATAAATTCGAAATGGGGCCTACGTCACGTCCCGAGTACTGCCTTGAGAACGTTTGCTTTATCGCTGTTTGACTTTTCCAGTTCGGCTGTTTTACTGCCGGTCCCAACATCATGATACTTTTCTCTCGCTTTTCCCCATCATCCTCTCCGCCCCAGTAGAGAGCATGCTTTTTTTAACCGTGTTCTTTGTTCAGGTACATTTACGACATTCTTTTTTGTTCAAGTACTGTTCGAAATGCGATAAGACTGAACTACCATACTGACGAAAAAAAAAATGTGGTGAAAGGTTAGATTGAAAATCGTTTTTCCACATCAAAGCCTGCGCTGGTTCACAGAAAAGGGGTCTTACCTCACGGAACGGAACAGTTCAAGACATTTTCGGAACGAGCGCGTCAGATGTGTTAGCCGTTCAGTGTATTTCATTCCAACGCTTTTTTACCTGGCGACAAAAAAGTTGCGACATGGAAAAATTGTTATTTTTGCTGTAAAATTGTATTGCTTGCCTGGAATACTTTACGGGCATTATACTGTATGTATGTGTGTGTGTGTGTGTGTGTAAACACATTGATTAGGAAAGTAGTTGTCGTTGGCTTCAATGTGCTTTACCATATTACGCATAAATAACTAAACCTTCTGTTCTTATTTCACTGAACGACTAGCTATGGAAAAGTGAAGCCAGTCGTTTGCTATAGGTGACCATACGCTTTTATACATAAGAAATGCTTGACTTTTCTCTTCTATTGAGACAACTGTTCGGGCAATCAGGCATCTATGCACTTCTTCAATGAAGCGCACACTTTAACTTGTTATCGCGAGCAGTAACATATTATGGCGCGAATATTCTATATTTATGATGTGAATCCGATAGCCGTTGCTGATCTATCTGTATTTTATTCATGAACACACTATTTCAAAATTTCTAATATCGTTTTTTGTTGGTGTCTGCGGGGAGAAAGACCAGACTTGCAGTTGCTAATGGCATTTCGTGCGTGTATAAATTAATATAAATAAGCCCCGTTTTAACCGACAGCCTCAGCGGAAAACATACATATCGATTTGTTTAGAAATTATAATGTATTCCGCATTCAATTAGATATTCGCAGAACCCTTTTTGTCTATCATTTGCATTCAATCCGATTGGAAAAAGTTCATTATTCGCACACACCTCTAGTAATTCCAAAACGGACTAGCCGGTCTTTGCAACCCTAAAACTGGAGTGGCCCTTCTTTAACAACTGCGAGAAAATCACAGATAATTGAGCTTCCTTTTTTGTATTCTCTGCAACGATTTCAATACTTCAGAACGAGCACAGAAGTGAATTGAAACTGTCAACTTTATTGTGTATTTGCATAGCACGAAAAGTTATCTTTGCAAAAGCCATATTGACAAACTGAACCACCACATTCAGCAAAAAGTTTGTGTAGGAAGATCTTTTTTTTTTGCGTTAAGGGGATCTTCGGAGGTCGGCAGCATTGGCCAGGTGGTAGAGTTTGTATGCTAAAACATGAATGGTCTAATAATGGCTTTTAAACTTTGTGTAGACTGCTTTCACAGTAGAAGGATGACGAAGCGGGCGAGTGGGAAGTTATACAATGTGACTGGCGCGCAAACGAGCGTGGGTGATAAGGGGAAACCAGAAAAAGCGCCAACTATATGCAGTTAGCGCTTTTCCTATGTGCTCCCTATCACCTACATGTCAATTCTGCGGGCTCATCACAATTATTGAACGCTGTCACTTCTTTAGGCTTAGTCTTCGGCATATATAGAGGTTATATACTGTCTATTCAATAACCATTTCATTTCCTTTGGGTAAATTGCCAGTCATCCTGCATGGACACTGCGGCATGGTGCGCATGCGCAATGTATGGATGCGTCCGTTGTTACCTGTAGTGCCAGATACTCTATGTGCCGGTCATGTCTATTCGATGTGGCCTTCTGTCTCATCATCATCATCATCATCATCATCATCATCATCATCCTATATTTTATGTCCTCTGCAGGACGAAGGCCTCTCCCTGCGATCTCCAATTACCCCTGTCTTGCGCTAGCGTATTCCAAATTGCACCTGCAAATTTCCTTACATCATCCCATCTGGTTTTCTACCGACCTCGACTGCGCTTCCCTCCTCTTGGTATCCATTCTGTAACTCTAATGGCCCACCGGTTATCCATCCTGCGCATTACATGGCCTGCCCAGCTCCATTTCTTCCGCTTAATGTCAACTAAAATATCGGCTATCCCCGTTTGTTCTCTGATCCACACTGCTCTCTTTCTGTCTCTTAACGTTACGCCTAAGATTTTTCGTTCCATCGCTCTTTGTGCGGTCCTTAACTTGTTCTCGAGCTTCTTTGTTAACCTCCAAGTTTCCGCCTCATATGTTAGCACCGGTAGAATGCCATGATTGTGCATTTTTTCTTTTCAATGACAGTGGTAAGCTCCAAGTCAGGATTTGGCAATGCCTGCCGTATGCATTCCAACCCAATTTTATTCTTCTGTGAATTTCTTTCTAATGATCAGGGTCCCCTGTGAGTAATTGACCTAGATAAACGTACTCCTTTACAGACTCTAGAGGCTGACTGGCGATCCTGAATTCTTGTTCCCTTGCCGGGCTATTGAACATTATCTTAGTCTTCTGCATATTCATCTTCAACCCGATTATTACACTTTCTCGATTAAGGTCCTCAATCATTTGGTGTAATTCGCCTCCATTGTTGCTGAAAAGGACAATGTGATCTGCAAACCGAAGGTTGCTGAGATATTCGCCGTTGATCCTCACTCCTAAGCCTTCCCAGTCTAAGAGCTTGAACACTTCTTCTAAGCATGCAGTGAATAGCATTGGAGAGATTGTGTCTCCTTGCCTGATCCCTTTCTAGATATTGAACATTCTACTTTTCTTGTGGAGAACCAAGGTAGCCGTGGAAAATTTGTAGATATTTGCCAAGATATTCACGTATGCCTCCTGTACACCTTGATGACGCAATGCATCAATGCCTGCTGGTATCTCTACTGAATCAAATGCCTTTTCATAATCGGAAACCTTACTCTGCGTCAGTTCAGACGAAGTTGAGGACACACATGCCGCAAACCTTATTTCGAGTGTGTCTTGTTTCTATAATGAGTTTGAGGCATTGAAATTTAACGGTTAAAAAAGAAAGAAAAGAACGATAGCACTACTGATGTGCACGCTTTTCTTCTTATCATGGATAATTTTGTGGAGATAATTTTTCTTTGGAATTCGCCTCCATAAGGTTAAATCTTTCAAGTCCATTAATTCTGTGTCATTTATTTTGGTGCGTATTTATTATCTACGTTAATTTATATATATAACGGTAGTAAGATGATCCTTTCCTTCGACCCGTGCATCAAATCCGCTGCCTTCTGTTCAATATCTCTGAAGTGTATCGTTTTACCTTTCTTTTTCGTAACGCAACGTTAAATACGAAATTCATGATAATGGTTTTTTCCCGGTAAGGTTTGTATGTTTTCATTTCACCCTAACCGACTTACTGATTCGGTAGGCTTCACGATTTCGAAAAAAAATTAAATTATGGGGTTTTGCGTGCCAAAACCATGATCTGATTATGAGGCATACCGTAGTGGGGGCGTGCCTCATAATCAGATCATAACTCGGCACGAGCATGTCAGCTCCCAAGTGTCTTCCAAATCTGCATATTTTTTTATGTACTCCACAATAAGAAGAGTGAAGGCACCTTGGCACCCCCTCCCTACCGCCTTTTTTTTCTTTCTGTTGCTTCCGTGGTTGCAAAACGATGTTTGATCTACGTTTGACTTGTCTTTCATCCCACGGCTCTTCATTACCGCCTATAGGCATCAGACAATGTCGCCATCAGACACCAACCCTTTTAACCCTATTCGAGCGAATGATGCTGAACAGTAGGGGAGAAAGGAGTGAGAGACGTTTCATAAAAAAATCATTAGCCCGCTCTGAGCCTCGTTGCAACTGCTGCACCAAGAGAATTAGCATAATAGACAAAACGAAGCCCTTTGAAGCGTGCACGCATTCCAAGAACGGTTACCTTTCCACCAGCCAACACACACGTAGCATAAATTTAATGATCAGTTCATCCAGTTCACAGAACAATACATGGGGCTGAAGAACAGCGATAAGAAGCTGTTGAGAACAACAGATTGAGGAATCCATAGGCCTCTACATTCACAGTGATGTAAACGATAAATGTGCACACCTAAACGAACAGACTTACAACCAAGTTATCTCCTCCACAATAACAGCACATAGAGTTCTTGGAAAAGGCAAATGTTCGCAAGAAAGAAATAGATGTTTAAAATTTAATGAAAAGAAATTCAGATTGATACCAGACATTAAATTATATAAAAGGTATCCGTGACAGTATAGAGGAAAACATGGAAAAGTTATCAACAAATTATCACGGATATAATACACAAATAACAAACCAGTCAACATTTCGTAGGGAATACTTCATGACAATATGCAGATAAATCCCAATAGTTTAAAGAAAGAGAAATATTGTCCGCACACAATGATGTTAATCAGAAATCTTCACCACAATAGCTTGCAGGGTGACGCCTAGGATTCGGTAAAGTATGCATTTAATTCTTCGAAAGTAACTTGCTATAATTGAAATTTTGTTTTGTTTAATGTATTATGTAAGCCGAATAGTTCATACAGTAGTTTTGCAACATCATAGGCAGTTTCGTACATGAACATTTGCAGCGAGGCATTTAGGTATCATGCAATTCGACGTTGTATTGATGGTACGAAAGATCACTCTCTTATCGTTGGTGTTCTGCTTAATAAATTCTACAGCTGATTACGCATAATAAGACAAGTGGCAATAATGAAACTCTCGTTGCAAAGCGTTAGCTGTTATCACCAGTCGTATGCAATTATAGGGCTTTATGCCCCGTACTTTAGGTGTTTTCGTGTTCTTGTCGCGTCATCTTTCACGAGAATGCAGTGTTCGCCTTGCTTGGTAATTTTCGTTTCCTAGTGAGGAGCTTGAATGTGTTACACAAGCAAAAACTGACTCAAAGCAACGTTCTTCGTAACAGCTCTTCATCAGAAAACAGATGATGTATAGTTAGGCTCTTAAGTACTTCAAGTACACTACACAAACCCTAAAGCTAACTCGATCAGGCAGGACACGAGAAAGCTTGCGAAATCCCATTTTCACAGTGAAATGGTGCGGGAAACCTTTTACGTTTAATATCCTTTGCTCCTGAATATGCTAAGCAATGTACAGCACTGAACGTTACAGCTACAATCAGGAAAAGGGAAGCGGTTCAAAAAGCTATTAGCTGATTCATTGACTAAGCTAGCAGCGTTACTGCAGCTTAGCCAAGCGGCTGCTGTAATTACATGCTAATCACTTCCCGAAAACCTGCGTGCCTTAATCATGGAAGTTCAGCCTACTAAACAGCAGCATTGGAATTCGCAGGCGAGCTTGAGAAACAAAACAAAGCGATACAAAAAAAATTGCATGCAGAATCTCCTGTAGGAGTTAGCTAAATGATGCGTAAGCATTTGATACCAATCACCGGCAGTTTCATCGTCGTATGCTGCGGTGTTTGCTGTAATTGCGAGATATACCGCGAAAGTATCTAGAACCGGAGAAGCGTGGTTGCAACACCGAAACGACAAAGAGGCGAGTAGTAGCAGTTTTCACTCATATTATTGATAACTACCAGATGATGTGGATGTGGGATTAAATGACGAGATATTTTGTAATTGTAACAAGTATATACAACATTTATTATGTACACGTTGTCTTGCTTCATTATTCTTGTTGCATTTCTTCTTGAGCTTCAAATTGGATGACGGCGCATTTGGATGATGCCGCTGCTTCGTTAGCACTGCCAGATGCGTGCGGTAGTACGTGACGTAACTGAACAGTGTCACGTTTGGTAGACCTCGTACGTAGACTTGGTCGATGACGCTGCCTCCTCTCGATGCGAACCATTATCAACCGGGATCAACTGTACTCCGACGGTGGCTGCGTACGGCGCGGCCGCGCGGGCTCTATCTTGAAAGCGATATGCGATTGGGACAGAGTGCGCCGAGTGCTGATAGCTTCGTGTGTGCTGTGTTCTCGCTGCTTGGTTCGCGTTAAAGCGTGAGGCAGCACGAAGGTCAATTCGCTGGCTACTGTGCAGTCCCTATCTTTAAATGTATTTTAACCTAGAAAAAAAATCTGAATGCAGGAATGTTTCTGCACTTCGCCTTGCAGCCTGTTTGAGAACCTTCGTCGTAATTAAAACCTCGGGACTGCAGCAGCTCGTTTTCTGCTCGCTTTGAATATCGCGTCGATGTTTTCAATGTCTCTACCACTCTCGCACTTCGAGGTGGCAGTCGTAAAACGTTAATGTATGTTCAAGAAGTCACGTATTCTAGTTTGTGCGGCAAATAAAGTGTGCACGCGGATACTCAAGTGACCATTCCAGTTGATATCGCATTGAAACCTACACGTGAACCAGCCGACGTTTGAGTTGAACAGTTCCTCAGTTCAACTGCACTATCTCAGTGCCGATATAACCGAGCCGTCCGTAACCCGCCGTGGTTGCTTAGTGGTTATGGTGTGGACTGCTAAGCACGAGGTCGCGGGATCGAATTCCGGCCACGGCGGCCGCATTTCAATGGGGACGAAATGCAGAAAACACCCGTGTATTTAGATTTAGGTGCAAGTTAAAGGACCCCAGGTGATCCAAATTAATCCGGAGTCCCCCACTACGGCTTACCTCATAATCAGATGGTGGTTTCGGCACGTAAAACCCCATAATTTTACCCGAGCCGTTCTATGCACTAAAGATAACTTTCTTTGTGCTACTTGGCTTGCGTTTAAGGCGCCCAAGCTGTCTACGTCAAATAAGGCAAATCTTCCTGTGATCCTATGTGGCACTGCGTGAATTATACCGGCTGCAGTCCTGACGACGCATTGCAGCATCCAAGGCGTCATTCTACCGAAATGAGTGCGAGGGATTATTTTTCCACCTCTGCGAACTTTCTCTGTAGCAGCTTCTTCGGCTAGTTGGAAATAGCTTACTAAATGTATTTGCGCATGAAAGCAAGATGTAAGGGAACTTGCTTATTTTGACACTTCTTGCTTCGCTCTTGCGATGTTTATTAAAGTGCAGTGGTCATGCCCTGTAAGCACCTTTCATCTCTAGCGCCTTTGACTTAGTGGTGCTCTTTGCGTGCGTGCACGCGTTCACGCTGTGCATTCCCTTCCTCCCCCATCCTTATCTTAATACCTCTCCCCCAGTGAAGGGTAGTTGACCAAATGCTTTCCTGGTTAGCATCTCTACCTTCTTGCATTCTTTTATCTCTTTCCACTACACTTCCCTGATGACTTTTTGCCTTCACTCCCATTGCCGGTTCGGCCTCCTAAGAAATGCCGCGAAAACGCCACGTTGCTGCAGTCGCTCTCTGAAGACGTGAAGGTTTGTTATGCCTGAAACGCGCGAGGGGACAAATGCCCGAGCTTCGACGCGAAGGTGCGGGCACTCATGGCTGTTTCACATGGAAGGTGATTGATGGTGCGATTTCACCATTGTGTGCGAGAGGCGGGGAATTCAGTGAAACCTTTGGGAAATCTGCGTTTGCACTTGTGTTGCCTGCTCTTTGTGCGGGAACACTGGCTAGATTGTTTTCCCGCACACGTATTTGCGTACGCGCGTGTGCGTGTTTGTACGTGTGAGTGCATGGAAACCTGCGTGCGCGTTTCTGAAATTTGCCTTACGACACGTAGCTCTTCGCGAAGGAAATGTCCGGGTGCGTTTCTTCAGTTTCAACATCAGTACTTCTGGTTCACCACTTTTTCGAAACACAGTGCCGGCTTTACTCGAGTTAGGGTGAGGATCTTGAAGCAGACTTTGAAGAGGATTGAAAGTTTGCGGTGATAAGTTTGTCCTTTTGACCTTTAAAGCAACCCGTGATTTTTTTTAGATTGCTCAAGTTTGAACACAAGGGCGAAATTAAAATAAGCACGCGATGAAAAGACTACATGGAGGCACAATTGCACTGCATTTTACGAAAATCTGCACATTTCCAGTGGTGTTCGGCCCCTCAATCACGCACGCACCTATATGCTGCAAACATTTTCACTCATCCACAAAATCGTCTTTACTGCAGTTCAGCTGGAGGTCGAGAGTGTTCATGTGGCTCAGAAGAAGGCTGGATTGGTCCAGAAAGTTATGTAGAGAAACACATTTTACTAGGTAATTGTTAGTTCATTTCTAGTGACGCGCAGCCGGAACACGTATGTAGGTTTTTTATATTTTGAGTGTCCGGTGGTCAGGATCTGTGATTTTGCCGCGAGAACAACTATTACTCAACGTTGAATTTTAGAGCCTGTTCAAGCTTGAGAAATGTGCGTCAACAGTGCGTTGCTTGTGCATACGGTTGTGCGTTTCTTATCGTTTTAATGCGACAGCATTTGTATGGAAACTACAAGCGAATTTTCGCTGCTGTCGGCGTCGGCGTTGCCGTGGGACTCCGCATATCTTTAGGTATATGTATGCTATATGCTTATCCATGCCGTATATGCCGGTTATATTATATTGCTTAGCTGTTCGATCACTTAAGTTGCTGCTACCAGGTCTTACGTTCTTAACTAAATTATTCCTCAAAATTTCAGAATGGCAGGAAGCATGTAATGAAACAAAGCATTCTTAAATATTCTCAGATACAAATATTAAAAGTGCGAAACAATACCATTCCTACAACCTGAAAGTCGTGTAATTTTAGTGGCCCGGCTCTCTGCAGGGAGGGTGGTGGCACCTGTGTGATGTCACTACTGATCTTACACGGCGTGTTAAGCCTTTTAAGGCTGCCAGAAATCTTGGCGTGCCCGTGTACGAGTATAGTTAGAACACTGTCCGAGAAGTTCGAGCGCGAACCTAAACGTTGCTGTCCCCGTCAGTGCTGTGCCCTTCGGGTGAAGCTACCACTTTTTCTGCGCACCAACTTGCGAAACACAATTCAGCGAGACAACTTGTCGTGCAACTTTACAGCACCCTGACTGGCTGCAGAATGAGCAACACGTTGTTGTCGGGTAAGTGGCAATAGTGCAGCTTTCTATTCTATGCATCCATCACAAAACTTGGAAAACGTAAACGTATGGCGGTAGAATGGTCCAGGCCCTTCTACCTTGCAGACCACCTAATGTGTAGACCACCTAAAAACTAAATTTTTGCAGTTTTACGTGCCAAAACTGCGATATGATTATGAGCCTCGCCGTATTGGGGGACTCCCGATTAATTTTGGCAACCTGGGGTTCTTTAACGTGAGCCCATTGCCACAGAAAATGCATCTGTTCAGTGCGTCTTGTCAGTAATTAGTGCGTCTCTTCAGTGGTCACCGTTTACGATTCTGTCGGCTGGTGGCGCCACGGGTCAGGGGGCGTACGTTTTCAGCGCGAGAGCATGGAGATCTATGGTGGGATCTCGACCAGCATGCTTGAAAACGAGTTAAACTACAATCCAAGACGGCAAACACAACAGTGGAAGGCATCAAAACATTATAGCAGGCGATATAAAATGACGACGCAAACACACACTCGCCATCTGGTAGCAGTCCAAGAAAATTGCGCAGTTTCGCACGAAGGACGAAGCATTGACAGCGATAAGCATGTTTAGGGTTGCGCAGATGCCGTATGAGAAGTGATCTGCGGCGGAAACCCGCCACGAGATGGCGCCGTAGTGGAGTGCAGATGACGTCATTACTAAGGAATGCGGCGTGCGCGTCCTCCGATACCATATATGGAAACAAAACGCTGGCGTGGGCTTCGGACCCACTGCGCAAGCGCTACTTCGCCTGCGCCGCCGCCGCCGCTAGAGAATGCGCTCCCCGGGATCCACGCGTTCCCGTGATAACGCTTTCCTTCTGAACAATGAGCGACGCAACCAGCGGAATGTAAAACAAATAGTTGCGCTCAAATTTGCCGTTGGGGAGTATCGTAATCGTCGGTGAATTTTACAGCGCAGCTCAGAGCCTCTAGTTCATCGGGAGTTTTGTCGGCTCGGGCTCATCTAAAAACAGTACCGTCACCTAGTGGCCGTGGCCGCTCAGACAGACCTCAAGCGGCAGCTGGAACAGGGCTTTGTCTTTGTGTTCCCGCGTAACATAATTATGCTGTCTCGTATATTCGAATCCGAAGTTATCATGCCTGCAGTTAGTGTGTAAGACGCACATTACGAATTTTCTGACACAGTTTAAGACACTTCTGTTTGGCAGAGGGCCCAGAAGAATGAGGACGGATGCTGCACTTCCACACGCGTACCTGCTCACTTGACGTACGTCGCTTGTACTTGTAAACGTCGGCAACAGCTTCGCTGTAAATCCACTTTCACTGGGTGGAATGGAGGCGGAGTTTTTTTTTTTTCATTTTCGGAATTCGGTGCCCGTTTTATCATTCGTAATTTCTCGGGTATGGTGAAAAGATGTTTTGGGAGCCAGTGTTTCGATTCTGTTGTGCCATCTGAAAGCCGTTAAAACAGTAATCTCTTCTTGTGCTTTCTTTAATGCTGTTTTGCGAACCGGAGACTGCTTGTACTCCACCATTAGCGCCCGTGGCCTACGATACCACAGAGCACTCGTGAGACGCCCGTGCTCCTTTTGAACGCGAACTTCTGGCTGAGACGGCGCAGACAGCGTCGCAAACATACCTCGGGAGTTCGGCCGCGCCACATTGCCGCATTTATAGTAAACTGTTTGCCTCGGCGTCATTTCCACGCGCAGTACGTGAGTTCCCATTTTTTTTTATCTAGGAGCACCAGGTTCGGCTTTGAGGACGAATGCGTCTGTGGGGCTCTGCAGTTGTTTACATTGATTAAAGTAAATACAAGGGTACTCGAAATAGACCGCAATGTAAAAGGCGGACAGAGTGCTCGATGTTTGCTCTGTACGTCTTTGTTCGGCTTTTCTTAGAGTTCTTTTTCTGCCTTTGTTGCCCTGCTTTACAATTTCATAGGAAGAATTCGTTGTTTAGATGGCAGAAGGTTTCTGTATTGCGCATAATGGGATGTGGTAGGCACACTATTTATTTTTCGTACGAGGAATTCATAGAACTTTGCTAACATTTAATTTTAAATATTAACTTATTTGACATCAAAGAGAAAATTGTTTTGTAAATTCAGGGCCTCCAGAAATATATTGGACAACTTTATTTGTGTATTGAAAGGCTTGCTCCCTCCCAAAAGTGCAAATATGCTCTTGCTTGTACATACTTAGCGCAATAGTTTATCTAGGCGCGTTTAATTGTTGTCGACAGCGAATAGAACTCAGGTGAACCGAACTAAGGTGCTGGGCCCGAATTTACTATGCTTTTTGTAGGCAAGTGCTGCTTACCACCGGCCGGCTCACTTCGCTATTGATATGTCCAACATCGCAATTGACTCCCACCTCCTGTTCTTCTTATTAGATTACACTGGCCCGGATGTTCCGTATGAATCTAGTTTCTCCGCATACGTAAACTAGGAACTTGTGCCTATAGCCGGAGGTGTTAAATTGCACATGCACTGTACTAGCGCACGCACGCACGCACGCACGCACGCACGCACGCACGCACACACGCACACACACACACACACACACACACACACACACACACACACACACACACACACACACACACACACACACACACACACACACACACACACACACACACACACACACACACACATATATATATATATATATATATATATATATATATATAATAGAAGCATGTAGGAAAAACATAACAAGACTTTACTGACGTTTCGGCCGGGGTCCGGCCTTCAGCAACACTCTTGATGAAGGCCGGACCCCGGCCGAAACGTCAGTAAAGTCTTGTTATGTTTTGCCTTTGTGCTTCTATTTTTTTAACTACTTCTGTGCCGGCTCCTGGTACTCTATATATACTTCACTGATATATATATATATATATATATATATATATATATATATATATATTTATATGTGAAGAAATTCACGTCGAAAAACATAATAAATATATTTTCTACGGTCGTAAATCTATTTTCGACGTGAATTTCTTCATATATATATATATATATATATATATATATGAAGCAATTCACGTCGAAAAACATAATAAATCTATTTTCTACGGTCCGGCCGAAGACCGGCCTATCAAGCATGGTTTACCGTGCTCAACGATAGTAGTTTAATATGTTTGTGGGTACAACACTGCGCATTCACTAGTTTGCAACGAAAAGATGAGTGTGCATGGTACAACACAGAGATAATGATCGAAATAAATTCTGAGCAGACGCAGCAGGGACGCAGGGCGTGTCGAAAGTATATATATATATATATATATATATATATATATATATATGTGATTGTACCGGAGCACATCGGCACCAGCTCTGTGCCAGCCAGTGTGGAAGAAGACGTTGACGATCGTGTGGTTCGCGCTAGGTCGGTTTTCAACGAGCCAGTTTGTTTTAACCGTCAAGCTTCTTCAAGTCTACCTGCCGAATACTCTTGTTACATTTGGTGGAAGTGCTGGGTCGTCCCTTTCAGCGTCCTGGAACTGCGCAGCCGTACGCTACCATCTGCCTTCACAATGACCGAGGACGCCGGCCCCTCGCGAGCTGCTCCCGCTGCCACACCTGTCGTGTGCTCTGGGTTGCTTCGTCAGTGTGATCCTCCAGTCTTCAGTGGCGCTGACGGTCACGACGTGGAAGACTGGCTGGCCGAGTATGAACGTGTTAGCGCACACAATAAGTGGGATGGCCGCAACAAGCTGACCTACGCCATCTTTTACCTTGCCGACGTGGCCAACCTGTGGTTCAAGAACCATGAAGCTGATTTTACCACCTGGTTAGCGTTCAAAGAGACCCTCGTTTCGTTTTTCGGTCGGCCAGCGGTGCGCAAGCTTCGCGCTGAACACAGCCTCCGTGGACGATCTCAACAAATTGGTGAGACCTTCACAAGCTACATTGAGGATATCATCGCCCTCCTGTAGGCGGGTGAATGCGTCCATGTCGGAACCTGACAGAATCAAACAGATAATGAAAGGCATAAACGATGACGCCTTTCATATGCTCGTGGCCAAAAACCCACAGAGAGTTTCTCAGGTTATTGAACTTTGCCAAAGTTTTGACCAGCTGCGTACACAGCACATCTCCACACGTCGCCCTGGAATGCAACCGGCTGACCTTTCAGCTTTGGCTCCCAGCAGCGCTTGTATTGACTACACCTCCTCGCTGCCTCAAATTCAGCAATACCTAAGCGAGGAAGTTGCACGTCAGCTCTCTCTTGTGGCATCGGTCATCGAGCCTCTCCCCACACTCGACCAGTCGCTTCGTCGGGTTATCCAGACGCAAGTTGCTGAGGCCCTCCCGTCCCCCGCTTCGCCGCCGCAAGTTACGGCACCGCTACAAGTTACGGCTACGGCACCGCTACAAGTTACGGCTACGGCGCCGCTGCAAGCTACGGCGCCGCGCACTTATGCTGAGGGCCTTACACGATCTCATTCATGCCCAACCGACGCCAGTCCCATCTAGCCCAGCCACGAACTTCTACACGCCGCCAATTCCTGTACGGCCGGTTTACGTACCGTTCTCGTATCCGAGACCACCTATCAACGCCTGGCGGACTCCGGACAACCAGCCAGTGTGCTACGCTTGCGGTATTCCGGGACATGTTGCGCGCCTCTGTCACCGCCGCGGACTCTCTTTTCGCGATGGCGCTCCCAACCTTGGCCACACACTGTCTTACATCTGACGCAACGGACACGCATTCCCGTCGCCCCGTCTTCAGTTCACGTCGCACGGCTGAAACCATGCTACGACCCTCCTGTGCTGTCATTCCCCTAAGTCGCCAGGTTGGCTCCTTTATGCGTGGGGAGTGATTGTACATGAGCACATCCGCACCAGCTCTGTGCCAGCCAGTGTGGAAGAAGACGTTGACGACCGTGTGGTTCGCGCTAGGTCGGTATTTAACGAGCCAGCTTGTTTTAACCGTCAAGCTTCGTCAAGTCTTCCTGCCGAATACTCTTGTTACAATATATATATATATATATATATATATATATATATATATATATATATATTTAAGCGAGTGTGTGTGCGTGTGTGTCTATGTATGACATGCCTTGTACGATCATTTGTAGCTATCGAGCTAGATCCTGCGAACAGTCCCGACGTATCGATCAGAGAAGCGTGACCTGTTTTTCTTTTGCTATTAGAGCAAAAATAAATGCATCAGCCGAAGTATTTTCTGTCTCACTCTCTGCGTAGCAGCGCCCTTGTAACAAAACAGAACAAACGAGAAAAACGCCGTCGTTTATGTTTTATTCAGAGGTAGGAGAAAGTTAAAGGGACCTAGTCCTTTTTTTTATGCTTCGGTGAGTCGACGACGCAAAACATGTTCGCTCTGGAAGTGGCGTGTGGGCGCATTCGGAAGGGACGTCGGAAGTGATTCCTGCCTTTTAGGGGCCTTCACAGACTCCCACAGGAGCCTATATTGGGACTGTCAGTGTTGGGCTGGGGACTTCCGTTAGTCCCTTCGGTGCATCTAGATATGACTATATACTTGTATTTTGCGCATATGGATCCCGATGCTCTACAGCGGAGGCGTTCTTGCTGCACCTCCCCGGATGTTGTGTGCTTCCGCTGTACACCCGATGCATGCGACATGGATGCAACCGACCGCACATGTCAATAAAAGCTATAAGAGTGCCCGTAACTATTTCCTGTGATGCAACTGTGCCCGGTGAAGATGTTAGGATGAATAGTTGGGCGTGCTGGTTGAGCATCATCTAAAGTGAAAGGCGCGAATATGGCGGCGGCAAGACGGACACACACGCACGGGCGCCCTGTGTGTGTGTGTTTCTCTCTTTGTCCGTCGTCGTATTCGCGGCTTTCACCTCGATAAAGATGGTTCCTGTGCTTGGATGCCAGCGTTTGCGTCTGTCGTCGTCTCTTGCTTTGATGGCCGTCGCCTTGCTTCAGGCATTGTGTTGACTCGCGGCGGTAGCTTAGCGGCTAAGGCATTGCGTTGCTATATATATATATATATATATATATATATATATATACGTGTGTACTCTCTTCTAAGCTCTACGATCCCCTTTCTACCGTTATTACACGACCGGTTTCGCACACTTCTCACACATGCACTTTTTTCGGTTTGACGCTCCTAATGCTAATGCAATAGTAAAATACAACAAATAGTCCCCTTTTTAGTGAAGCAACCACTCTCGAAGTCGTAATCGATATCTTCGATGTTCGTCTTCAGCGTGAGTGCATTGTGCGGGCGTTTTTGTGCCACCAGCCGAAATGCTAAGCAAACATTCAGCTCACCGGCATTGCCAACACAAAGCAACCACAGCAACAGCCACAACTGCGCTAGATTCACACTAACCACGGCACAAACAAAAGCCCGCAAACGCCACCTCAGCGAAAACTCGCGACAACTTAGTGGCGAACTGGTAAGAAAAGCGAAAAAAAAGAAGAAAAAAAGCAGGAGAGGCTTTAAAAATGGTGCATATCGCAATGCCACTGAGATTGGTCGTTCAGTTTCGTTTTAAGTTATATTTGTAGTTCTGTTTACCTGGAGAATGAAAAAATGTGGTTCGGTTTTACGAACGTTTCTTCGCATTGTCTAAATTTATGCAGGGGTCTCCGCACTTATTGGTCAGTCGGCCTGAATGGTGACCAGTAACGGTGTTTAGGGCCGGAGAACAAAATAAAATTAAATTCGTGGCAATATTACAAAAAATAAATTCGTAACCACCAGCAACGGTACTGGGCATTGACTGCAGAGCTTATTCAAGTTGGTCAACCTGCTTTCCTCAAGCACTTTCATATTTTAATTAGTTGCGTTCAACTTTTGGCATACCATGCATAAAAGGAGCGAGATATCTTTTTTTTTACGATTTGAATTTTGCTTTATTGCCGAGTGCTCCTGGGTATATGAATCTGAAATATTTATTAAACATTCATGGCGTCAGACAAAATTGTTCTAATTTCACGGTAGCACGCAGTTTTTTGTTGTTGTTGTTGTTGATTCACTGTCATTCTAACTGCATCAAGCAAATATCTATAGGACGTAATTTAAGTGCTCTGGAAGGCGTCACAATTTTTTACAAAGGGCCCTTTTTTTTGCTGCTGTGTCATTACCACCACTTCTGTGTTTGTACAAATCCATGTTGACTTTCGTGAAGAACGTTGGCGTTTCGATAGTTTAGAAGCGTAGGATAGTTAACGTAGCATATCCAGCCATTAAACATTAAAACATGTGATACAAGAAGCGGTTCACTCGAGTTGTATCTCTTTGCTCTTTCCTGTGCATTGTGCCGTTTTATTCTTCGCAATTTTTACGTTTTAAGAGTTTCCAGACACGATGAATCCTGGAAGTTTGAGTAGACTTGCTTTATTGACTTAGCAGGTACAATTATAACGCCTCTACGTAATTCAAAAGCCGCCTCAATTTTTCTTGTTATCGTTCTGCGCGATTGCAGTCTTGCAACCTTATTTGCTTTATCGTGCGGCATGCAACTTGTGCAGAAAAGACTTTGACGTACTGCAGAGCTTAATTTTTAGTTAGAGGAGTTACTTCAAAAAGATATCTACAGGTGCGCAAAACGATTTTCTTATGGCACTCTAAGCTCACTTGCCTGTGCAACTCAATGTTTGCCCAGGTGGAAAAACTTACTCGTACTGAGGCCACTTATACATTACTCGATAACTATTCGACCAAATCGTCAAGCCCAGAAAAGTAAGCCTTTTATGACCCATTTTCAAGTAGAGTTCAAGAAAACTATCTCAGGCAGGTGGTTGCGAGTGATTTATGCGGGAATCCTTGATTTACATAATAACACCCTTGTAGAGTAGTCACACAGAACACATCGAAAGTAATTAAAGGCCTTCTAGAGCACGTAAGAACCTCACAATGTTTAGAGAGAACAGGATAATAACTCAAATAGCACATGCAGCAAGAAAAACATGCTACAGCAGTGAAATAAAGTATGAAACGCAATGCGCGTGATGTCGGAAGAAAATTTGAGATAAATACGAGGGCCTTAAATTTTTACTAAGACCATGGTAACCACTGAATACAACGTACTATAGACGGCAAGAGTTAACGCACCACGGGATCTCAGAAAACGCTAAATATCCGAGCAGCCTTTAAAAGCAGCCAGTACACCGTACATCACAATGTTGTTCGCATATACCAGTAGAAGCTGGAAATGGGAATACCAGGCTGCGTTTTGAGGATGCGGAGATATTCAGCTTTTTGTCGAATCCCTTGGTCCGTAAACTTTTTTGGTCGATAGTGCATTGTATAAGACAATGTGTTAGCAGAATACCACCAACCGAAACTGTCACTAAATTCAACGTTGCAGCCGAAGCGGCTGAATAACAAAAATTTCAAAGGTTACATTCACACGAGTAAATAAATGGGGAGTGGAATTCTCACCAAGGAAAAACATTCAGTAGGAAGGAAAGTTTTTACATGTTTACGTTAACATATTTGCATGTTTCTACCATATACAAAAATGCTCACCTTTAGAGGAGAGCCGTCCCCTTCAAGGCTCTAAAACGAGCTCCCTAAAAGCAGCAATATTTCCCTGCGTTTTCGCTACCATAACCTCCACTACCGTCCCCGTCCTTTGTCGGACATTTTGTGTTTCCCTTATTCAAAATTCTGCGTCCCTTTTAACACTAGGATCTTTTTTTTTTTTCGATACTGTCACCTGCTTTTCTGCGAGCCACTGTGTCAGTTGTGTTGTACGACCTGAAAGCCGTTTCCACAGTATTTTCTTCCTCTGCTCTCCTTAATACAGTTTTGCGAACCGGAGACAGGCACTTAGGCCCCATAGCCGCCCTTCGCCTAGCGCTCATGTAAAAAAGCCCCTGCTGCGTTTGAAAGCGAACGTCTGGCCGCGACGGCGCGCACAGCGTCGCCAACATGCCTCGTGAACTCGACAACGTCAACTTGCCGCACTTATAGTAGATCGTTTGTTTGCCCCAGCGTCACTTACATGCGCAATGAGTCCATGCTTTTTCTTCGTCGCCAAGCTCCAGGCTCTGCTTTGAGAACGAAAGCGTTTGTGTGGCTCTGCACTTTCTTAAACCGACTAAAGTAAATACAAACAGTCTCGAAATGGACCGCAATGTAAAAAATTGGACACAGTGCTTGAAGTCTGCTCTGTACTTCTTCCTTCGGCTTTTCTGACAGTTATTTTTCTGTCTTTATTTCACTACTGTTCAATTTTATACGGATAAGTTGGTGTGTATAAGGTGGTATGTTTTATATTGTAAATAATGTGTTGTAGTAGGCATACTATTTCCTTTTCTTGAGAGGACTTCAAATGATTTCGCTGACCTTTATTTTAAGTACTAGCTTGTGTAATAGCAATGAGAAAACGTTTTGTGAATACAGGCGCCCAAGAATTACTTTGCAGAACTTGGAATTGTGCCCCGAAACGTTTGGTCTCTCCAAAAATTGCAAATTTGCTCTTGCACGTCGGAAATACTTAGATCAGTCAAATTGATGTCGTTGCTTTCAATTATTGTCGACAGCAAGTGGACCTCAGATGCATGGAACTGAGGTTCTTGAGTTAAATGAACAATGCTTTTCAGTAGCAGGTGCTGCTTCGAATCGGCCGGCTGACTTCTCTACTAATAAGTCCAACATCACGATTGACTCGCATCTCCGTCATTTTTTTATATATTGGCCTCCACATGTCGGCCTCCATGTTCCGTCCAAACGTATTTCGCCAGGAACTGGAATCTACGATGATGTGCCGCATATATATATATATATATATATATATATATATATATATATATATATATATGATATATATATATATATATATATATATATGCGTGTGTGTGTTTGTACCACATGCCTTGTGTGGTAATTTGTAAGTATAAAGCTAGATCCTGCAATCATTCACGAGGTACCAATCACATAAGCGCGAGATCAGTATGTTTATTCTTCTGCAGTAGAACAGAGATCAGTTTGTTAGCCCAGTTATTGCTTGTCTCACTGTCTCCACAGCAACGCATTTATAGCAGAATAGAACAAGAGAGCAATGCTGTTATTGTTGTTTTGTGCAGCCGTGGCAGAAAAAAAAAGCTACTATGACAGCGGCGTTTTTTGTTTTTTCTTTCTTTTTTTTTACCTCGGTGAGACGACGCAAAATGTCGTCGCTCTGGAAGATGGCGTGTAGGCGCATTCGGCAGAGATGTCGAAAAGGATTTCTGCTCTTTACTGGCATTCGCGCACTCTCGCAGTAGCCTATATTGGGACTGTCAATATTGGGCTGGGGACCTCCGTTAGTGCCTTCGCTGCATCTGGATAGGCCGATATACTTGCATCGGGAGTATATGGATCCCGACGTTCTCTAGCGCATGAGCTTTTGCTGCACCTTCCCGGATGTTGAAGCTTCCGCCGTATTCCCGAGACAGTCGACACGGGAGAATCGACCGCGCCTGTCCATAAAAGCCGTAAGAGTGCTCGTAACGCTTCCGTATAATACAACTCTACCCGGTGAAGATGGTTCCTTTGCTTGGATGTTAGCGCTTGGCACCTGCCGTCGTCTCTTCGATTTCTCCCACCTTGCCTCGGGTATCGTGTTGACTAGCAGCGTTAAAGTTAGCGGCTATGGCATCGCGCTGCTGAGCTCGAGGTCGCGGGAGCCGAGATCGCACCCGGCTACGTCAAGAATCACATCGTGGTCTTTATTAAGAAAAAAAGAGAAAAAAATCACATCATCTCACCCTACGGGCAACCATGGTGGGATGCGAAAGCATCGCGGGGGGTGAGCATCGAGTTTCCGTTTCGTTTCACTTGGCAACACAAACCAATTAAAGTTAGAGTGAGAGAATGTATTGAGAAGAGAGAAGACGTTTGTACGGGTTTGTTGCGTCTTTATTCAGAGATCGTACGTGATTCCTAGCGTCGGTGCGCGCGGTATCTTGAAGACGATCCCGAAGTTCGGGGTCCGCTTGCCGACGCTGACGTTTACGTTCGGCTTCCCGAGCATTCGTCTGTTCCGCGGCGGAGGCGCTGCCGCTGCAACTAGCGCCGACGTTGACGTTGTTCATTGCGTTTCGCACATTGTTGCACAAAGAGAGAATATCGGAAGCACAGCGTACGCGCGCTTTGTACTGCGCCGCGACACTTGCGCCGCCTACCGGCGTACCCTTAGAGAGAGAGGGAGAGAGTGAGAGAGTTATATGCAATGATTTGCTGCGCCGCACCTGTGGTGGAGAGGGGGAGAGGGGAGGAGGATAGCGCACACCTGCGTAGCAGAGGAGAATGGGGGAGAGTTACGCATGCGCAGTATGTGTGCGGACGCCGCAGAACGGACACTGCCCCGAGTATAGGATGTTCTCGCATCTAAAAAATGTACACACATGCAGCATTATGCATCGAGCCCGAAACAGCCTTTGGCTGGATCGAAAAAATAAAATAAAAAAAAAGTTGCAGTGGCTTAGCTCGGCTATGCCAGGATATACCTAGCGTTAGCAAAGGTTCAGCTGATTATTCTTAGCTTATTCTTAGGATTATTCTTAAGATAAGATTATTCTTATGAGTCAAGCTTCTCCGATCTTCTGCGCTGTTGAGCAGCATTTGCGCTCTCCTTCTCCATGGCTATACCACACTGGCAAACGCCAGTCAGAAGCGCAGCGGCTCCAGCGCAGTGTCAGACGGCGACTGCACAGCGAGCGCGCGCCGGCGCCAGTGCGTCTACCACGGCTACGACGTCACTCCTCTGGAATGCGCAGACCGGCGGCGGTGAGTCGCGCGCGGCGGCGGCGGAGTGCGCGAGAGGTGCCGGCTCCGGTGGCTCCGGTGCGCAAGCCGTGTGACATCACTGATCCTTGCGCATGCGCAGCACGGCTCTTGATGTGCCGCGCGAAACGGGCTTGGCTAGGCCAGTGTAGCTAACGCTACAAAATACAGCAGAAACTCTTTTAATGGGAATTGCCAAGGTTCGAAGCATTATATCATCATCATCATCAGCCTATATTTTATGTCCACTGCAGGACGAAGGCCTCTCCCTGCGATCTCCAATTACCCCTGTCTTGCGCTAGCGTATTCCAACTTGCGGCCGCAAATTTCCTAACTTCATCACCCCATCTGGTTTTCTGCCGACCTCGACTTATATTTCTGCCGACGAAGCATTATATAGGGGTCACTTATTTGCCCGTTTCAAAAGCTAGACGTTCTTGCTTATCTTCTTCCGTTAGATTAGGTTAGCGCTGCCTATCCCTGGTTGTTCTGGTGCATGAGGTGGAAGCACCGCTCACCTTCTTTGGTCGAGGCACGCTTGCAGTCCGAATGCAGGAGCATCTATGGATAGTGGCGAGCAGCGCCCCTTGTCCAATCGTTGCACCAATCAGCGCCCGCCTCCACGACAGGTGCGCGCCAGTTGCGCGGTAGCTGCGCCCGTGGCGCGTAAAGGCTGGTGGAGCTTCGGACTTAGTTGCCGCTGATGTGGCCTTCGTGCCCAGATGACCCAGTACCCCGATATTACTGTATGTTCAAGTGACTCTTCTTAAATGATATATTTTTCACATTGATAATACAGGTTGACTATTTTCAAACTCCTAAGCTAGCTTATCACTTGACACTACTCACAAAACAAAACCAAAAAATGGGGTTTTACGTGCCAAAACCACGATCTGATTATGAGGCACGCCGTAGTGGGGGACTCCGGAAATTTGGACCACCTCGGGTTCTTTAACGTACACCTAAATATAAGTACACAGGTGTTTTCGCATTTCGCTTCCATCGAAATGCAGTCGCCGTGGCCGGGATTCGGTCACGCGAACTCGTGCTCATCAGCCCAACACCACAGCCACTGACCAACCACGGCAGGTGCAAGGTAGACAGAGAAGTCTTGAGGAAGAAAAAATTAGCGTAGCTTGCACTGGAGGCGCCATGCTAAAGAAACAGCGGAGTGACACGCCATGTGACATGCGTGCCGCGTAGCGTCGATACATATAAACTTTTCATTGCAGTTCCGTTACATTCCACAAGGTGTCCCGATATGTCGCAGTTGCATTAGCAGTTGCATGCTACATGCATGTAGGTGGGCCTGGTTAACACAAGCAGGCTAGGCGACTATTTGTCAGCAGCCCGTTTCGAAGCGAGTGCCAATAAACCACCACCATCATCATCAGCAACATAACGTGCCACGGGTCAAGGGACGTGACATGCGCGCAACGTAGTCTGGATACCTGTGTTACTCTTCGGTACACGTTATGGCACCTCCACGCAAGGTACGAACCGCTGTTCAAGAAGCGAATCGTAGAGCTATGTGCGCGGCTGCAACCAGGCAACGTTGGCCTCAGCAGACCGCTGTGCAGAGAGAAGCACAAGCCGCAGCTCGCCGTCGACGCCAGGCGGACAGTTCAGATCGTTCTCGTAAAAACGACGCGAAGAGACTTCGCCGCGAAGACCCCGTAGCGCTTAGTGCAAGAAATGGAGCTCCTATGGTGCCTCTCCTCCCGCTTACTCTGGGAAAGTATGTTTCTCTATGCTGTGACTGTGTTGCGTTTTCCGCGCAAGCCTGGGACCTTTTCCTAAGGGGAAGAGAACAGAGCAGATCAAAGCAGTCTCATGTTTCTTTTAAGAGCCGACCGCACATACTTCACAAGGTAGTCACTTCGCCAAAATCGGCATATTTCTGGTGCGATACCTGTTAGAAGTGGTGTACCGTGGAAGTTCACTGCCGCGACGATGGGAACAACAAACGATTTTAACGAGCGACATGTCTAAAGATACGTAGGACGTACGCGCGGACATTTATTAGAGATACTTCTAAAGCATCGCTGATGAATGCATTCTGGTCCGTCCAACGTACCCAGTTGATCTTTAAAGGTACGTTGGAACCATGAGGAGAAAGCTCATCCCAAAGCGGCATCCCGCAAAGCTTCACACTGCCTTCAGAGAACAATGGTTAGAATACGTACAAGATTACCCATCATGCAGGCATACATTGCCTTCATTGCATCTGTTACGCGGGATTCTGCCCAAACAAGAAAGACAATTTAAGTGCAGTAGCTCGCTTCGATGTAAATCAGTGCCAGCGCGGCTGAGGGCTCGCTTTTCTAACGAAAGAGGAGCCAAGAAGTGCCTCTAGGGGTTAAATACGTCAAACGCACATGGTTAGAGCGGAATGTACATAAAGTGCACAAGACGTGGCCTTCGTAAACATCAAAATCAACAAAACTCGTAGTCCTGGGGCTGTGGCGTTGCGCTTCTGAGCTCGAGGTTGCGGGTTCAATTCCAGCCACGGCTGTCGCATTCCGATGGGGGCGGAATGCAAGAATTCAGCGGCAATTTAGCAGTAAATGCGAAAGGAATGCGTTAGCATTAAGTCGCACCTTTTGAGGTCCCGGATCCATGATTGAAACCGCGTTCGCCACATTGCAATGTGCTGTTCAGGAGCTTATGCACGTCCGGATTCTTCGAGGAGGGAAGCTGACCTTGGTCCGGAGCAGAGCACCGTTTGTTGCAATATAGACACACTTCACACACCTGTACTTTTTCCCGCTTTGACGCTGCTAATGCTAACGCACTAATAAAGTAGAACAAATAGCCGTTTTAATGAAGTAACCACTCACGAAGTCATCGATAACTCTGGTGTTCGTCGCCGGCGTGAGCGCATTGTACGCGCATTTCTGTGCCGCCACCCGCAACACTTAGCAAGCACTCAGCTCACCGGCATTGCCAGCGCAAGGCGAATTGACAAGACAAAGTGAATTTCACTCGAAACGTACGACAAGAAAGCAACACCCCATGCGTATGTCAGTAAGAGCACCAGACTTATCTTCGCAATAGGAGACTCGACGCAACAGGGGACTCGAAACTTCGACGTTTGGTGGGAGTTGAAACCACGACCTTTCGTGTTAGTAAGGCGAAGATAATTAAGGTATAGTTAATGTATAGTTAATTAAGGCACTCGAACCCACGGCTTTTGCTGGGAGACGAACCCACTACCTTATGTGTCAATTAAGGCGAAGTTAATTAAGACACACTTTATTAAGGTATGATTAATTAAGGCACTCGAACCCACGGCGTTTGTTGGGAGTCAGACCCACGATCTTGCGTTGTGCGCACCTTGTGACGTATATCGTTGGTCACGTCGCGGCGCTTCTGCTGACGAGGCCGCAATGCATTAGCATTCATCCACATACAGATAATCAAGCGTCCCTTGAATTTTTACACGGCACGCGTAAAAACAGCTCAGTAAACTTTCACAAACGCATCACCCTTCGGTCCGATGAATGGGGCTGTCAGGTAGTAGCGAAGATATGCACTGCTTGCTGTCATTGTACTTGACATTGTACTGTCATTGTACTTGACGCCATCTTGCCCATCTGAGATGGGAAAGATGGCGATTACGGTTTTCGTCACCTCAGGAGCACTTTCGTCGAGAAAAGAAATAAAAATAAAACATAGTAGGGCAGGTAAAACAATTACTGTATAAACTCGTGTAAGGGCCGCACTTTATTGCACAATTCGGACGAGCTGCCGCCCTTACACGGGACCGAGCCAAGTGGTTCGGTCCCGTCTTAGGGCCGCTACCAGATGGCTCTAGATACTATATGCCACTACTAGATGAGTCGCACCATCTACTAGCGGCCCTAGAAAATACGCTGTGCGCGAAAATTTCCCGATGCGCGTGCGCGGCATTGGGGCACCGAATGCGATTAGTGCTCCGCTGAAACTTTTCTCCCAAAATTTTGGGCACCCAAGTTTGAGGGTGCGGCCCTTACACGGGTGCAGCCCTTACACGAGTCTGTTCGATACAATGACTTGGTATTGAACCATGGTACTCTAGTGTAACAATCGGAGATTATACCGCTCCCGAACAAAGATGAGGCTTTAAAACAAAAGAATGAGAGAAGAATAGGAGTAACGGATATTCACAAAAACAACTTTCCGTGTTGTAGCCGAACTGGTTTTAAGCACCTCATAAATTGAAAGCGGCAAGCTCTCTTAAGCAACAAAGCACCTACAAAGAAAACAACACGGTTAGGAAGTCTCAAATCCTTGAAGCAAACTTGAATTGGCTGTACTCTGAAAATTTAACGAGGAGAAAGTGAGTGAGGCTGCACATCAAATAATAAATATTGTAGGATGACAGAAGCAAAAAATCAGCTTAGAGCAAAGTCTTATCCTTCATGAATAAATCTATTTAGTAAAATGTGAACCAGGATTTGTGATCGGAAATGTTTGCCGTATAGTATTGGCAATAAGGGCATCTTATGAGGCCAAAGACAATTCTTGCCGCACACCGGAAAAGAGCACATAGTATGGGGAGGGTAAATGCCGGTTGCGCAAGTGATACTGTATGCAAAACTACGAAAGAGCTTCAATAAATTGAGTTTGGAGGCTTTTAATTGCCGATGCAAAGACGGAGGGGTCTGATCACTAGAAGGTGTGTCATCACTAGGTTGTGCTCTCGCGCAATGTGAGAAATGTACCCCGTAGCTGCGTCACTAGATTGCGCGGTCGCAAAATTTAGTGACGCATCTACGGGGCACATTTCTCGCCCGACGCCAAGTGACTCTTTGAGACGCACGTGCTGTTTCACGTGACCTTTGTGGTAGAGTGCAGGCCCTGCTCGTCTCCCGCCACCCTCTCCCACTGTGGTGGTTGCGGCAGAGGGCTCCGACGGCAACGGAGGAGGGCAGTCACTTTCCACCATTTTCACGCCGGCGCTCGCGCCGACACCCCTACAGATCGGCTGGCTAATAGCTCTGATCCCTACTTAACGCAATTAAACAGCAAATGATACTTAAATGTCGTTACTGCAAATATATATATACTTTCAAGCGTATCATTCCTTTATTACAGCGAATGCTTTCTAAAAGCTTCTGCTATTCCATTGCATTCGCAATAGCCATCATTGGTTTCTGATTTTTTTTTGTTCTTCTTATAGCGGGGAAACCGCCCGCATGCTCTCCCAAGCCTGCACTGACCCAAACGCGGTGCGTGCTTCGACAGCTTAATTACTCCGAAACGAGGTCAATCTAAGAGGAGCACCCTAACTGGAGCACGCTCAATTGTTGCTCTAATCCATTCGAGAGGAAAACGCTCGCCGCATCGGCGTCGTCTGCTACGGTGGGGGCGCAAAAAAGTAATCACCAGATGGGCTTTGAAAAACAATGCAGGGAAAAAACGCTGATTGAGCAGCCTCGAGGGCAATCGATTGTTTTTGCGCAGTCCGCAGCCAGCAGCACTTTACCGACGCGCAGCGACCACGACAATTCCTAGTTGACACAAGGGGTGGCGTCACCAAATCGAGTGCTGACGAAGCATCGGATTGGATTGGTGCCCTTTCTTTGAAGGCTACGCAACACATGCACTGCACATATGCGGGGGCGTGTGCAATATGCCGCGATTAGTGGCAAGCGAATGCGATCAACCGACCTGAAGCATTCCGCTGATTATGTAAATTCTTGCTAGGCTGCATACAGGGCGGACTAATAATCTTTTAATGAAAGGCTAGCTGACATGGAATGCGGACGACTTCTCTTATGACCGCTGTAACCCTAAACCTGCACTAATTATGATTCAAATGCGTTGTTGCATTTTCGACAGCGAGTAGTGACTTTACTGACACCGCAGAAATGCCAAATGTGCGAATATGGAGGATAATTTCGGGAAAATGCCAGTAGGGGGGCCCGCATTAGAAGGTACTTGCACAAACTCTCAACGATAATAACCACAGCTGCACTATTGCCTAACAAAGCATTTTTTTATGTTTGACGTAACCCACCAACGTGGAATTATACGTGGCAATCCTATTTGACATATCCTGCCTCACAGTGGACGGCATGCCAAGCGTAACGAGCGCTGGGATGGCAACTGCTGAACACAGTATCTGCAACGCTCGCTCTTCTGGAATGCGAGGCACGTGCATATGTTTACTCCGTACCTAACTAATTCCGTGCAGTGCAGTGTGAGCTACATGCGTGACGTCAGCTGTCCCGGAAAGAGAACCAGAAGTAGGGCTTCTTGATCGTCCGCGCCTGAGTTCACGACGAGTTAACTCGTCATTGCCAACAGAGGGCGCTCGCTGTGATGACAAGTTACTACGTCATCGGCAGTAACGGGATTTGTGACGCAAAGTGCGCGTGCACTCCTATCTACCTTTGTCTGGAACGCGCAGTCGGTTCTCCTTACTGATTGGCTGTTGACATGAGCCCTAGCCTGTGCGGCAATGCACGGAATTGATGAGGCGCAGCTCGGCTGAGAGGATGTGTATTATAACTACGCAATGACTGAAGCAGTGTGAGGGGAGGAAAAAAATTGGCTCCCGTCTAATTAACGCCAACCTTCACAATATGGAAATTCCGCCAGCTGGAATTTTGGCTGTCGATGTTAGCGGTTGGAGGAAAAAAAAAACAGAGGAATAAACAGAGGAATAAAAGTTGGCGGCCAGCTGATACCTTGGCATATACAATATCTCACTTGATTCCAAGGTCATTTAGTGTCGTTTCTGGACCGAAATACACTATGTCAAATGCGACACTCACGCAAGCTTGCACTCCTGATTCGACACCACAGCAAGAAGATATGGTAGTGGCATTATTCACTGTATAAACACTTTTATTCGTTCAGTTGCATTGAGAGTTGCACCGTAAAGTTGTGCTGCTTTGATATACAGGGTGTCGCAACTACCACTCGCCAATATTTAAATGTATGCAAATGCCACGTAGTTGGATACAACCAAGATAATGTTGTTTGCCGTCGCCTTGGAGTTACTCAGGTTATTTTTTGCATTGCGCCTAATTACATAATTAGTCTTTATTATTTAATCAATTTCTGAATACTATATTTAGGTGAACAGTGTCAATGGGAAAATAGTAGAGAAACATGAAAAACGCTTGAAAAAGCGAAGCTGGACGATCATAGCCCAGTATTTTCCGGAAGTGCGCGTGAACTTTTCACCTTATTACTCATGATGATGATAATTTCTTTTCGCGCGTCTCGGACTTACGGCCGTCAGTGCGCGTTGCTTAGCGCAGCTTGCAACACCGACACCGTGTTCCACTGCCGACACCGCGTTCCAGGAGACCCGCTCCGTGAATGCGTCTCTCTCTCTCTCTCTCTCTCTCTCTTCTTCTCTCTCTCTCTCTCGCTCTCATATCGCGCAAAACCTCTTCACCTCGCAGAGCACGAGCGTGCGAACGCGCCAGCTGTGCACAAAGACGACGACGCTCGAACGCAATCATATGGTTCGCATAAATGCATGTTCTGCAAGCGTGGCTGTATTCGGCCATTCCAGCTACTATAGGCGGCGCAACGGTAGGTCAAAATGGCTGCCGAGACGGTGATAAGGTGACCTCGCAAGCGTGTGCTTCTCGAGCAGACGCTGCATCATTGGCTGCAAATGCGATTACTATTCGCTTTTATCATCTTCGGCGCGTCCATGACTATCGCAAGACCGAACCGCCGAACTGCGTCGCAGATTTCTATCACCGGCTGACTGCTTCGGAGGAGAGCCGCGTGGCGCCGCCTGCGTCGCTGGAATGACCGATTTTACGACGCTCGCTTTGGGACCGCCAGTACGCGGGCCCGAATCCCGCCTCGGCAAGAAAGTTTATTGTCTTTCTTGGTAGTTTCTTGATACGGCACCACAAATTACGGCTGGCTTAAACAGCTTCGCTGTTAAAACTGTCAAACACTCTAAGTGCTAAAATTAGGCAACCAAAGATAATAAACGAAGAAAAAATTTATTTAAATCTGTCCCCCACGTAAGAGAATGAATTGCTCATACCCTCTTAAGCAATGGCTCATACCCCCGTGCAAACCCTCCCCATTACGATGACAGAAGAGAAGGGAAATGTTACGCTGTAATGGTGAGCTGCAACGCAGCCAGCTGTGGAACAAGACGACGACGACGAACGCGGGAGCAGTGGCACGAGTGCGTGTCGAGCCCGAGCACGAGCGCAACCCGAGGGCCGCCAATGAGCCAGCTGCGGAAGAAGACGACGACGCTCGAGCCAATGCTGATGATAATAGTTTTCTATGGACAGGCGACTAACAGAGGCTTTTTCGTTTAGCCTAGCTTCGCCTTAGAAATTGTAGACTGAGGATTTTGTAAAGAACAGGACATACCCACAGTATGCCCCATTGATTGACCTCTATTACAATTGAACGACACTTGCAGAGTTAGTTCAAGCAGTGAAGTGCTCGTACTCTATCTCTACCAAAGATTACGAAGCTCAGATATAGGGAGCCTACATGCAAGCGCTGTTTTAATACAGCGCTTGAATGTAGACTCCCTACTCTGATAGGATATCTGAGATCCCGGGAAAGCCCTAGATATCTGGTATGCCAGTGTCCTAAATCTGCTCAAGATTGCAAACTCTTCGCTGTCCTGCGCGTTTCTTCAAACGTTTCACTATATACGAGCTTAAGCACCGTTTCATACATAGGAAGCAACGTCGCGGGAACTACGCAAGTAGTGCGACCAGAGAAGTCTCACACCGTGTGTTTCGCACTGAAGTTTCTTATCTGTCACGTGTTTTAGAGCGCAGGGCTCTCATGCGCCCGTTCTTGCGGCGAGCGTCGGCGTTCCTGGCGTAACCGAGCGAACGAGCACAGCGAAAGATGAGAGCGAACGCGGCGCGCAGCGGGTGATGAAAAAAGCGGCGAGAGCGAAGATGCGCGAAGAGGAATGCAGAGAGGAGGGTGAAGCGGAACCATGAGGCAGAACCACGGTGGAAGAATATTTAGGTGTTGACACTGCACGCGAGCGAGCGTCCAGATTATGTTCGGCCGCGCGCGGGCGCACCGAGTAGCTCTGCTGCGAGCAGATATAGATGGCGCCGTGGCCAGCGGTCCCAGCTTAGCGGCGCCGGCGGCTTGGCATTCCTCTGCCTCCGCTAAATTTTCGTTCATAGTGGCGCCAGTAAAACTCAAAGCGCGAAGGAAATTCGTTATTTCAGATTAAGGTGATAAGTGTACCAGGCTGAATGCTTTGCTAACATGAACGTATATTGTGCAGGGCGTGAATGACGTGAACACGGATCGATCGGGCAGCACTCAACGCCCACTCACATTCCGCTCGCGCGCACATTTTGTTGCGGCCGATCTAGTCATGCATACAAGCATAAAAAAATGAAAGCGTAAGCCCGCGTGCTACCCCTCGATCAGAAGAAAATAGTGACTGCATCGGAAAATTCAAACTCAGAAAACCGTTCAAGCATCGTCACGCGAATTCAGTGTGGGCGCGATATAATTTAAGAAATGAAACGGCGCAAGCTTGCGATGTGCAACGCACTAGAGCAAAGTGGGTGTTCATGGCTAGAACCTAAGATGAGAAAGCACATAGCTATGTAAAGAAATCTTTCAAAAGATAATTTGTCAGGCGGCACGAAGGCAGGCGCTTTATCTCGGATTACAATATCACTAATACAGTTTACTTGTGAAAATCTTTTTTATTTCAATTCCACTTAACATAGACTGTGTATATTATTCATTTGGCTTTCGTCGTTTGGGGAGCGAGTGACTCTTGCAGGATCTAAGAGGTGACTTTCTTTTTTTAAATTGCATATGAGAATGTGCCAATGTAAGCGTATTTGACAATGCATGCTACAGCCTGTCCACAAATACACTTATACGCAGCACACAATAATCTCATAGTCTTTTATTTTTTATTTTGCAAAGACAGAATAATTAAAAAATTGTGCATGAAGCAGCTCGATAATTTTAATAGAGGATAGCCTTCCCAGAAGCTTACGCTCTCATACACTCCCACAATGCCAAAATGCTGAATAAAAACATGCAAGCGTGTAATATACACCGCACGCGCATTGTAAAAAAAAATCAGTATCCAGGATGACACAAATTTGAAAATCAGGCGCACATCTGCACAGAAAACAGCAGTATTATACAGGGTGCACAAAGATTTAAAAACATTTAAATGTCACGTAGCTGAACAGAACCAAGGTAATGTTGTTTTCCGTGCCTTGGAGCGATGCTGAAATTATTTTTTACATTTGGCCTAATTACATGATTAGTCTTAATTAATCAACTTCTGAAATATTATAATTATATTAAAAGTTTCAATGAGAAAATTGGAGAGCAACATGAAAGACTCCCGATACAGCTTTCTATTAATCAATACACGCTACGTAGAAGTATTTTTTCGAGCGTGAAAGAAGCCCACGAATACACGCAAAGTGCCTCGAGGCAATTTTGAGTCTATTCGCGGGTTTCACGCTCGGAAAACACTTTTATGTATCACGTATTGAGCAACAAAAAGCTGTATCGGGAATCTTTCATGTTGCTATGCAATTCTCTCGTTCACACTTTTTTATCTAATTATAGCATTAGAAAAGTTGATTAATCAGTTATGAAAATAATTATGTAATAAGGCGGAATGCAAAAAAATAATCTGAGTATCTCCAAGAGACGACAGACAACATTGCCTTGGTTCTGTCCAGCTATGTGACATTTTCATATTTTTAAATCTTCGTGCTTGATAGTTAAGACACCCAGTATATATCTTATACATGCAGCAAAATTTGCACAGACTGCTGTGGCACACAGCAGTTTTTGTGGCACACAGCAGTTTTTGTGGCACACAGGAGGTTCTCTCTTCCGCAGCGGCTTTCGAGGTTTATTTGACCGTGTGAGGCTCTTTGGACAGTTCGGAAATAAGGTGGGAACTGTATTTGCAGACAGAACAGGGCTCTTTGGCGCGTCAAGTAGCACCATTTTATCGAGCTCCGCGTAATATGCCGTCGATATCATATCCTCTGAAGAATGCTTGGCGCAAACATGGTCGGTAGGCATTAGAGTTCGGTCTGCCCTCAGATTTACACGGCGCCACTGCTCTAGACGACCGCTGTCGGATGGCACTTTGAATAGAGGCACACGCTCCGCACAAGTTCGGCATCCAGAATAGCAGTTCGTGACGAAGCACTTTCTACCCATTTCAAACTCTAAGAAGCTGCTTCCACCTTGGTCGATGGCCCGTGGCGACAATACACAAGCACAAGATGATGAAAGGCGCGTGAACAAAAAGTGTGCCTTCAAAACAGCACGGCCGCACATGCAAGCACAAAGCGTACAAAGACAGCGAAGCACGCGCCTTCCCGGCGAGGCTGGGACTGCATACCGCAGCGCCCTCTACGACGGTGCCGAACCAGCTGCAACCAAAACGAACATAATCTGGACGCGAGCGAGCGGCGCTTTCGCGCGCGTTGGTGGGAGAGTGTCAGCACCTCTCCTTATTCTTACACCGTGGGCAGAACGTGGAGGAGGATATGGCGAAAGGGTGAGAAAAAAATGACCAACCCTTCCCCTACCGGAAAATGGGAGTAAGCGAAGCTTGTCGTGTGTTTCTGCGGTGTTGCTCAGAACGAATTGCACTGACGAGTACCACGTTGTGCTCGATCCACGACCGGTCACACGCACTGCAACTGGCTCCGAAGTTCGGTTGAAAAAATCGCGTTGAAACCTGGCCGTCGCACCGAGGAAGTTGGCGCTAGTGTTGCCGAGGCATGCACCACCGTTGTCGGGTTCCTGGGGGGCAAGACGACGTTGAGGTTTGGCCTCAACATTGAGCTCCCGCAACTTGGGATCCGCGGCTCTTCGCTGAGATTTCGCTTGGGCTTCAGAATCTCACGTTAGATCGGTACGTCGACGATGAGCCCTTTCCCAAGCGAGTTGTTCAAACGCAGCCTGCTCCTCGGCGGAACGCACCACGCGAGGCCTTTCCACCGGGCGCCGAGACTGATCTGAGGTGAAGCAAGCCCGGCGGAGCGCGCGCCAACCCAATATCCTTTCTTTTTTCTCTCCGCGCGACACACCAAATGAGCCTGATTGGCCGCGAGCGTCACGTGATCTGGTGCCCGCGCAGCTGCTCTGGGAGCAACCGGGTTTTTCTTGCGCGCCCACGACAACGCCACCGAAACTTGTGAGCCAATACAAGCTTCGCTTAAAAAATCGGAGTGCCGGTGGTGACCAGCCATGCGGCCAGCGCGCAAACAAAGCACTGGCATGGGCTTCGTACCCACTGCGCATGCGCTACTTCGCCTGCGGCGCCGCCACCGCCAAGGACGACATATAGAACTATATTCTCCTTGGCCGCCGCTATAGAGAATGCGCTCCGCGCGAGCCACACGTTCCCGTGTTCACGCTTTCTTGCCGAACAATGACCGCCGCAACCGGTGGAAATGCTTCGCCTGCCGCTGCTCCTAAACGAGCTGCCCAAGCAGAGCCTTTGCACCGCCTCCGTCAGCACCAGGTCGTTCAGACTAAAATTCTTTGCCACAATATATCGCGTACTATGTATTCGTCACGGCGCAAGTGATGCGCTATGGTTGCTGCTCGCGGAAACATGTGACTCTGCTGAAACGGTGCTAAATAGATTTAGATCTCCAACGCTTTTCATGTAAAAATGCTTCATAATTTTCGACGTAGAAGTACGAGACCGAATTTTGCTTCGAATTACACGGCGTGTACCTAATATAATAATATTGGTATTTCGTATTTGACCTATTACTTTTCGGTCGTGGATGCGAACAGTGAGAAAAGTATCTCTAGTCTTCGTAGCGTTGACTGCTATGTGAGAAGCGAAATGGAGTATATTACTTCTGTATACTGACCGCTATATAAGACGCATGTTCTTCAATGCTGCGCCAGCTCTACCGTTCCAGCGTGTTCAGACGACTTGTTAGGGGTGCGTTGCAGGATGTTCTTATCACAGTGATGCTTCATAACCGTTGCCCCGAACATACGACCTCTACAGGGCCCTGATGAAGGTCGCATTCCCGTCTGTTCTGTGGATTACACTCGATATCGATGGACTGACACTCGCAAGCCTGACTGACGGACTGACTGACACAACGAATATAATTTTGATGTGAACATTCATGCCAACGAAATTCATTGTGGCAGTTTCGCGGTTCCAGACACTACTGGCGTGTACAGATATGAGGGCTTCTACGGGCGCTCAGACTGCCTCTCGCACCCACCGCTTGTCAGCAGGACAAGATCCAGAAGACGACAAATTAAGAAATTCTAAATAAAAATGTATTCTCTCGGCCTCTCTCTAGTCTCCCTTGTGCAGCGCCCGCCTGTCGGAGCACACCCACGTGATTACTGCTCGCTGGGCAAATGCCCTCAGAACCCCGATGAAAGCTCGGAGAGAGAGATAGAGAGAGAAAAGAGGACGGAAAGGCAGGGAGCTTAACCAAACTTTGTCCAGTTTGCTACCCTACACGTAGGGAGGGGGATGGGGGAGTGAAACAAAGAGAGGGAGAGAAGACACAAGTCTTGATGAAACTTTCACACGCACTAAGCTAGGTGCAGCATGTCTGCAGTCTGGAAAACAAGTCTGTCACCTTCAGGTGCTCAAGAAGAGCTCGAATGCTTGCGGCTCTTATGAATATAGCAGAAGGAGACAGTATTAGGTCACAGAATTAGAAGTTCACAACATGGCGCTGTCTGCGGTATGTGCGTCGGTAAACAATTCCCGGAGAGAGGGAAGAAATGTGACATGGGAGGCAGAGGTTAAACAGAGTAACTGCCCGGTTGGCTACTCTCGACGGGGGAAATGAAAAGGGGAGAAATAATGAGGAAAAAAGAAACGAGGATACGAAGATGTCTACACAAACAAAATGAATCCCCGTTTGAGAACAATTACAGTATTTCATACCATCTAGATGCTATTAAAACACGCACCAGAAGCGCTATAACGCAAAGCTATTTCATTTTGATTTGATTCCAATCTTCTGAGGCTCAATCTTTCGTAACCGCTGACGCAAGCCCGGATGGGGACACGCAACGTTGTTTGAACAGCCCGGTCAAACGCTGTCCTCGTTTACAGGAGGGGAATTTTGTTTGATTTCGAAGGGAATATTATTGCCTACCGTGACAGGTATTCCGTATCTTACGTGCTGATGAGAAGTGATGGAGCGCGCAGAAGTGGAGAGGAATTCGTCGGGTCCAAGCAAAAACAGTGAAAGCAGATAACCACTGATGAGAGCGGTCCCGTTGTCTCCGATTGGTCCGCTTCCCCTTGCTCAGCTTGCGGTGGCTCGTCCGTGATCGTGGCGGCGTCCAACAAAGTGCTAACAATGCTACCAAAACTGATCCTCAGTGAAGAACACTTAGCAGAGCGATGTCTTATACGTGCCGAAACCACTGGACAATGTTATCATCATCATCATCGTCATCATCGTCATCATCATCATCATCATCATCAGCAGCAGCAGCAGCAGCAGCAGCAGCAGCAGCAGCAGCCAATATTTATTTCCACTGCAGGACAAAGGCCTCTCCCTGCGATCTTCAATTACCCCTGCCTTGCGCTAGCTGATTCCAACTTACGTCTGGAGATTTCTTAACTTCATCACCTCACCTAGTTTTCTGCCGTCCTCAACTGCGCTTCCCGTCTCTTGGTATCCATTCTGTAACTCTAATGCTCCACCGGTTATCCATCCTACGCATTAGATGGCCTGGCCAGCTCCATTTTTCTCTCCTAATCTCAACTGGAATATCGGCTATTCCCGTTTGCTCTACGATTCACACCGCTCTCTTCCTGTCTCTTAACGTTAGGTCTAATATTTTTCATTCCATCGCTCTTTGTGCGGTCCTTGACTTGTTCTCGAGATTCTTTGTTAATTAACCTCCAAGTTTCTGCTCCATATATCTGCGGAGTGCAGTCTGCGGAGTACGATCAACCTCTCTATATGGCTTTCATAGATTATAAAAAGGCGTTTGATTCAGTAGAGATACCAGCAGTCATAGAGGTACTGCGTAATAAAGGAGTACAGGAGGCACACGTGAATATCCTGGCAAATATCTACACGGATTCCACAGCTACCTTGGTTCTCCACAAGAAAAGTAGAAAGTCACCTATCAAGAAAGGGCTCAGGCAAGGATGCACAATCTCTCCATTGCTATTCACTGCATGCTTAGAAGAAGTATTCAAGCTCTTATACTGGGAAGGCTTAGGAGTGAGGTTCAACGGCGAATATCGCAGCAACCTTCGGTTTGCAGATAACGATGAATTACGATTCAGCAACAATGGAGACGAATTGCAACAAATGAGAAGGACCTTAACCGATAAGGTGTAAGAGTGGCGTGCCTCATAATCAGAACTGGTTTTGGCACGTAAAAACCCAGAAAGAATAAGAAGAGTGGGGTTGAAGATTATTATGTAGAAGACAAAGATAATGTTCAAAGCCTGGCAAGGGAACAAGAATTCAGGATCGCCAGTCAGCCTGTAGAGTCTGTAATGGAGTACGTCTATCCAGGTCAATTACTTACAGGGGATGCTAATCATGAGGAGGAAACTTACAGAAGAATAAAATTGGGTTGGAGTGCATATGGCAGGTATTGCCAAATCCTGACTGGGAGCTTACCACTGCCGTTGAAAAGAAAAGTGTATACAATCATTGCGTTCCACCGGTGCTAACATATGGGACAATGTTATAGTGCCGCGCAAAATGTTTATATACGCAAAAAAATGCATTCTCATCAGCAAATTACACTAGCCAACGCCAGAGCGATCGGCAGGTAGCAGTCGTCCCTTCCTATCAACGGGGCAGTGTCCGGCTATTAAAAAAAAAACAGCTATTTCGTTTGCATCTTTACTGTGTAATCGTCACTTTTACGTGGTAAGTTTATGCGGTCTTTTTTGACATCGCGTGACAGGCAGACGAAATTTTGACCACTAACAGGGGGTTAATGTCAACAAACGCGTAGCATCCGAAATAAATCCCTTTCTGTCCCGAATTACGATGAATTGTCAATAGATATTTCAAAATTACACAATTTTTTTCCACAGTGCGGCAGTCTTTATTAAAAGAAAGCAAAGATGGTAGGAAAATTTTCCTAGTGAGTCCTTCATAATTTCGGAGCTAAATTTTACCCTTAGTGTGCGGTCAATACTGTCACACTTTCTTCATACGAATATTTCAATGTGCGGCATAAACCACATGTACGAGTTATTTGCTACTTGTTTCAAGCATAATTTCGAAGGAAAAAACACTGCTGCAGCGTTGCTGATAGAAAAGGCCCCACCAAACATTCCGTCGAACGTGGTACAGTGCCGTTAGTGAACTGGTCACGTGTTTATCAACGCTCATAAGAGCACTGGAGTAACGTTGGGTATAAGCAAAGGTTTCAATTGACGTACCCGCAGCCTAACTTTGTTTCTTTCCGTGCCACTAATGGAAACAATTGTGCAAAACAAATTTCGTGCCCACAAATATGGACTGAGAACCAGGCAGGGAGGTCAACAAGACGAGGGTACCTTACACTGCGTAACAGATATAGATTCCTACGGGCGAATTTCGAATTTGATATTTTCGACAACGCTACAAATAACAAGTGAAAGTATCCACGCCAGCGAACTCAGTATCCTAATGCTTTGTTACTGCAATGATTTTATTTTCGCTTGATATTGTAACGGCATTGTTACTGTGAAAGGTTATTCCGAAGGGGCACCATAGGACCACCCGGGAGTAAGGACACCAGAACGTTCCTTTAACGGAAACAGAGATAAAGTTCAATGAGAGCTAAAGAAGTCAGGCTACGCTATAATCAGGGCTTGCTACTTCAGAAAGAGTGATATATAAAACTAGTACAAAGAGTCCACGAACTGGAAAGTAAGTAAAAAAATGAAACATTAGAAAGAAGAGGCTCGGAAATTCACCTAGCCAAACATAGTCCCCCACTTTTCACTAAAGCGCGGTGAAAGTGCCTGTGCAAGGGAAGTGAGTACCGGGAGGAGGACGGACTCGACGTTCGCGAGTTCGCCACGCTTTGTTTCCTCGCAAGTGCGATAAACCGAGCTGAAAAAAACAATCCTTGCCGTTATTGAGGACGACGGCTTTTCGTCGCCGCTTCTTAAATGTCGTTTCCTTTGTACTGGAAGGAGACAACGCACGCGGTGACTACTCCAATGCACGCACGATGAAGCCATTAGAGTGTCTCCGTTTTATCCCTCCCTCTTTCCCTCTTTTTTTGTTTTGTTCTCTTGACGCGCTGATAAGAAATTTCCAGTCGAGCTGCGATTAAAGTGTCTTCACTAATTTACTCTGCCAAATTCGCGAAAGTTTGAAGGGAGTCCTTGATAAATAAAGTTCTGTCAGGAAGCTTTAGGGACACGTTGAGTTGAGATTTTTCTGAGTTGCCATTTTGCACTGATGCTTACTTTTCGTGATGTCCTTATCCGTCTAGTTCATTGCCCCGTTTTCCTTCGTGGTTGTTGCGCGTATATTTCGCAGCAGTTATCATGTACCATTCTGCCCAGCAGCTAGCTTTACCAAGTTTGTAGTTTCCTTGTGCGCTTGTTGTTTTGTCGCCTCTGGGCGATTTGCACATTGCGGGGCCTTTGTCAGGCAGTTGCATTTGCCTTTAGCCGCTTCATTCCAGAAAATGTATGTCTCAATAAATAAATAAAAGAAATACAAGGGGTAGTTGGTTATCCCTACGTGGATGAATCCGAAAGCATTGCGGCCACGGGAGCAGAAGCGCGGCGACGTCCGGTGGTGCCACTGGCGGAGTCACGTGATTCGAGCGGTGACGTCAGCAGAAGCGCCGTGACGTGACCAACGGTGTTCGTCACAAGGTGCGCACAACGCAAGGTCGTGGGTTCGAATCCCACCATTGATCGTGGGTTGGTAGCCTTTTCGGACCATGACGTGGTCCCGCCAACGCCGGATTTTCCGCCTCTTGAGCCATTTAATGCTTTCGAATTAATAAATAAATAACAACAGATAAGGACCGCCATGATGGCTCAGTAGTTTATACTGATGAGCCCGAGGTTATGGGTTCGGTTCCCATCAGTGGCGCGCGCGTACCGATAGGGTGTGGAATGCAAAAGCGCACGTGTACTGGGTTTTGGTCGCATGGTAAACAAACCCAGGTTGCCAAAGTGGGCGCGAATCCCTCCAATATGGCGTCCCTCATGACGCCTAAATTGCTTGTAACGTTGAGCCGGATCAGTCAACCGATCAATCCATCCGTCCATTAGCATGAAAAAGAATAGTAATACAAGTCGCGTCCAAATAAATCAGTTTGCTCAAAAACGACCATTTCGGACTTGCATGATGTAAACTGTGCCGTGTTCTCTTTTAGGCATGAACCAACCGACTACTGTTTTCTCGTGTGCCAAAACTCGCGTGGAAGTATTTCAAACATGTTTTCTGACTTACAAAAGTAAATGGAACCTGGGTTGTCTGATGTTTTACGACATGGTGAGAGCCTCATAGCATCCTTGCGCTTTGCATACAAGACATGCGGTAAAAAAATAAAGGTTGGCGACGCATCTAGGAACCTTCACTCCTCATAGAGGGCTGTTGTTCTCTATAGAGTAATGTATCGCTTAATTTGAGTGGACTCATTTTACAACTGTTGTAGGGGGCATGACTTTTTTCAATATCTATTGCGCGGAATTTTTTTTTTTTTACAGAAACTTCGTAGACTTGAACTATAGAAACCGAATGCTCTACCTCCACGAAAATTCAGGATTGGCAGTAAGCTTCCAAAGTAAGTAAAAGAATACGTCTATCTAGGCCGATTAGCCACTAGGGAACCAAGATCATAAGGAAATCTACAGAATAATAAAAACGGGTTGGAGCGCACACATCAGGCATTACAAAGTTATGGTGAACAGCTTAATTACCGCTATCGCTGGAAAGAAAAGTATGCATTCTACGTGCTGCTAACATAACGGGCAGAAACTTGGTGATTAACAAAGAAGGTCTACAACAAGTTAAGGGGCGCGCAATGAGAACGATGAAAAGATAAACGATAGGCGTATAATGCTTAGGGACAGTGAAGACGGGGCTGTGGATTAGAGAGCAAACGTAGGTAGCCGATATCCTAGTTGATCCTGTGACGAAGGTGTGTTCGGCAGGCTATGGGTGAATAACGGATGGTCTATTACAGTGAGAGAATGGGTGTGAAAATAAGAATACCATCGAGTAAGCTCAGAGTATTAGGTGGCGTCACGAAATTAAGAAATATGCAGACATAAATGCGATGGTGTCAGCCGGCGCAATACAGAGATAACTGGAGATGGCTTGCATCCTGCAGTAGACTTAAAATAAGCTAATGACGATTATGATGATGATGACGTCACTTACGGGAGCTGCAGGACTTCTCAGGCTCACGAAACTGACACGCTAGGAGAATAGCATGCGGCCACTCGTGCTTACTCATCCGGAACGCCTAACAGCAGATGCGGTGATGCAGCCGACGAGGCAAAAGCTGAGGTAAGACGCCGGACCAGCTAGGCTGGGTTGAAACCCGAGCTTTTCTTACAAGCTGTACACTTCTGTTGAAAGCTCCGGCAACTTATACAGACTAATTCTGAAGCTGATCCGTCTGCAGCCAACATGTCCCTCTCCCCTTCGTCCTGAGGCTCGGTCGATTGCACCATCGCATCAGCTCGATTGTTTTTGTTACTTCCACGCGACGCGATGCGACATTCTCTCCTTCGTTGTACGCCTGCGCGCAATCACTAGATGGACTTCAGAAAATACGAGGTTCCCAGCAGCGCGAACGTGCTGCAGCTTCCTGTAACTACGGAAGCCATAAACGGGACGATCATCGTTTATTCACAACAGCACGATGTGGACATGCACTGTCAGCGAGTGATCGTAAAAGACGGGCGTGTCGTTGTTGAGGCTTGCCATTACGGCTGAGATGTGTCGCACATATGTGCCTTTAGAAAGGGGGTTGGACGCTACTTAATGAATTCAAGAACACTGTGAAGGAAGCGAGGTCGACATAACTTGTATTGCTGTAAGGACTACTAGAACAATATGGCATTCGTGTGTGCACGTATAACAGTGTTTTTGAGGAACAGTGGGCACGAACGTCGATTAACGGGTGTGCATGTGGAAGGCTTCCTTTGGTAATTAGCTTTATTTTTACCTTGTTGACATTTGCATTCTTTTTTGCGTTGACGTAGTATATTCATTGTACCCGTGGCGTGCTATATGGCAAAATGTGCTGTGCCTCGGAATAGGCGGCTCTGTTCTAACCTACTTGCTCGTTTATGTGCAGTTAATGAACAACAAAACATTTCGTGTAGTCTGAAGGTGCACAGACGAGAAGTAGGCCCGCGAGTGCTGGCCTACTTCTCGTCTTCTACCCCTTTTCGACTTCCCCCCCCTCGACAGTCAGTGCTAAACTGATTGTCGAGGGGGAGCGGAATGCGAAAGCGCTCGGGTAACGAGTGTTGTATGCTCGTTAACGATCCCCCCTGGTTTTCATTGTGAGAGGGTTCCAGTCTGTCCTTAAAGGCATTACACTTTGATGAATACGAGAACACCCAAGAATCAGACGCGCGATAGATGGATGAATACTGTGAGCGTCTCCTTTGAGGCGGTGGTGGCGGCGACCAAGCGCTTTGATTTGTCGCCTCTATTCAGACATTATCATTTGCCCCCAACAGACACGGCCCATCCGTAGAATACACTCGAACCTGATAGAAACCAATTGTTTCAAAGTCTGTACGTTATGTCCCGCGCTATTCCGCCACCTATACTGCAACTGTCTTTTACTATTTTCCACCGTAAATTTGCTTGCTTTTCATCTGTTATCCTCAAAGCCAGCTATCATGGATGGGTCACTGCTTCCTGATTGACCTCTGAATGAATGCAACCGTGACATTCTAACAACATATACTCAACGGTTTACGTGATAATTTCACACGCTACGAATGCGGAGTCGTCGGTGACAAAATTTCTCCTGTAGCACCATCTTTTGAGGCATCCTGATATGGCTTCGAATAGTAGAGCACGGTTCTTTGTATTTTCGTAAAAAATTTCCTGCTTTGATTTCATTCTTCGCTGTTTCATTTATTTACGTCGCCGGCTCCCTCTCTCTCGCACCTATCCATATGCTGTGCCTGCCTTGTCTATCTCCTGCTGCGAAGTCATGGGAAACAACAATAATTTGCCATATATCAAATTTACTTTTTTTCTCACTTCCTGCGTCAAAGGCGACCCAACAGAAAAATGTACATCGTGCGTTGTGCTTTGTGATTGAAGAAATGGCCGCAATATGAAGGTATTGGCGCTACAGTCATCGATGTCACTGGCATTTGTAAACTAACATGTTTACGCACGGGTGTAAGTATTATATAAAAGCCACCCTTCATATCCAATTTGTTGTTTTGAGGCATTAACACCAATCGATCACGGAATCAGTCAATCCGGCCGTAATCTACCAACGTATGCGCATGCCCACTTCGCTGTTCAAACATGATGGCGATCGCTCATGGCTTTCGATCCGCACGAGTACTTGGCTCAGCTTCTGTTGGCTCTACACAGAGGGTCTCGTTGTTGCATTTGTGCTCCTTCGCTGCTCCGACGTGTTCACTGTACCTGCGTTATATACCCGTTATATTATTCACTAAATGGGATTGAACTTTTCGGTTTCCAAACCGACAATTTTATCCCATTTAGTGAATGTAAGTCAGTTCGAGCTTCTCTCATTTTTTTTTATTTTTTCGCCACGTTTCATTCGGGTCTTGCGCTATGGTTTTCATGATGTAACAGAAGCCTCTTTGAAGTACCGTCAAAATTCCGTTAAAAACGTAATAGAAGCATCTTTGAAGTACCTTCGAAAGACCTTTGAAAGCTTCAAAGGAGGTACGGGGCTGCTTTTGATGATCATAAGCTTGCCGAACAAGTTACCTGCCACGGTTTAGTGCAGCACCAACAACTCTCGACTACTCTGCTCCGTTTCATAATGACATGACAGCTTAGGGGAAGTTACGAAGCATGCACTGGATTATGAGATGGAGCTGACGAAACTGACGTAGGCACAGGCGGCGCTGGGACACGCGGTGTCACCGAGCGGCGGACGTGAGCTGTAGCTTCCACCCCGGTGCGTGGCTATTGTGAAACAGAATTAGGCATATTAGAGACAGCTCGTTTATTTGACGCGTAAAGGCGTAGCGTACAATAAGCTGAAAGCAGAAAGTAAAACCTCCCGTAAGTATGACTCTAAGCTCCCCGGATTTGAAGTGCTAGGGTTGTAAGCAGCTTACATTGTGAAACGACTGTCGGTTGCTATGGGCTGAAAAGAAGAAAAAGGAGCCTGGCAAGCATGTTAATGAATTTGCAAACATCCATGCCCGCGTTTGAGCAGAGGCGCACTATAAACATTTTGATAGCGACTGTAGAATAATTTACGAATACAAAATGAATTATAGTATATTTGCCTTATCGTGGAAAACCTATTCGTCCCCTTGTAGCTTTGTAGTTAAGGGCATTTCCAATTTTTAACTCGTCAGCTACAGTTTTCCGTATAAATTTAAATTATCAGTGTTGTTCTAGCCATTGTTCTACAATTTTGTATTTTTTGTGTGTGTTTCTAAATGTGCGTTCCAGAGCCGCCATTTGCTGGTGTTTTTTTTTTCCTTCTGCTGGTGTTTTTTTTTTCCTTCTGAGTCAAATAGCTTTCGTGTGTAACAAGCTAAGAATAGAAGGTTATATGTACCCTGTTGAACTCAAACATATTTGCTAGATGTGCCAGTCACTTAAGCCTGCTTATTTCCATGATGTCAAGCACTTTAGCGCGTTTCAAACGGCGGTTTTCTGCAAATAGATCTGCGATTGTCTCATTGGTTTTAGGACAAAACCTGCACGTCTTTGCAAATTTTATGGGCTATCCTGACATCAGTGCTCAGCCAAAGGTAATATTTTAGCTTGAAACAACGAGCTTTCATTTTTAAATTAACCTATAGCGTTTTCATTAGCGGGACAAAATCACTTAGGTGTGTGCGGACCCTGGCTGGCTCGACTTTCTAGCACAGGCGAGGGTTAGCTGCACGGCGTTTGTGTGGGGGCAGCTGATTACTGCATTTTTAGGTTGTCACCCGACTATAGATGGTCCATGGACAGAAATGATTTTGAGAAGAATCTTGCAAGCAAGCGAAATCCCATACGCGGAGGTACAAAAGAACAAATGCAATGGCGTGGATAAGAGAGCAAACGGTGGATACTGACGTTTTACCTGAGATTGACTCGTTTTAGTTTAGTATGTCGCGTTGTGCGTGGAGCAGCTCAGTTCTATTGCAGTAACACAATGGCTGCCGAGGCGAAAAGAAACGTAGGTGAAGACGAATGGAGATCTAACGAAGTTTGATTATGATAACCCTATAATTTCGCTGCCCCAATAGATCTGTTAATGAAGTCGATAATATTATTCGAATGATTCTTTGACTTACTCACTTTCCTTTAATTTAGCCACTCAGTGGATGCCGCTGGGTGTGTGTGCTCCACCTTGGGAAATCTTCCAGAATGGGTATGTCCTCCTGTGACACAAGAGGTACAGGATCCTTGAATGTCACTTGATAAGTGTCGTACCATTATGTGTATGCACCTGTCGTGACCATGCTACTCTCGAGAAAAGAGAGAGAAATAGAAGAGAGGAAGGGCAGCGAGCTAAATCAGACGCACGTCCGGTTTGCTACCCTGCACTGGGGAAAGGGATATAGGAATGAAAAGAGAGAGAGAGGAGCGAGCAGTTTCCCTCTACAAGCATCATACACGGCCTTCGCCCTTGCGACATAGCTGCGTATATGTCTCGCAATGTGCATCAGCCTGACTGGGAGTTTGTACTTTGGCGTAGCTTGTGAGCCGTGTAGTGCATAGAGATAAAACTTCAATGACAGTAAAGTTGTGATCTGTGTGGTGGAGATACATAGACATTCGATGAGATTACACGTTGCATAGCATTAAAGTAAACAAAGTTGCATGAATTGACGCTGGTTGTACAGCATTTAGGTAACCGCTTCAACAAAGCTTCAGTTCACATAGGTTCCAAACGTGCGTTGGATCTGCAAATTTCGAAATTTTTATTAATACTTCTTTTTTTTGTTAGACGCCACAGATTTCCATAACACAAGCCTAAGCAACCAAGTAAATTTAGTGCACCGCGTCTTAGCGGGCACAGCCAGCAGAACTACAGCCGGAGAGAAAAATAAAATTAAGGGCCAGCATGCCCACATTTCTCCCCTCAAAATATCCCGTGCCCTTAAATTTTAGTACCTTTGTAAGTCGCGAAAGTTGCAAAAATTAGGGTTGCATCCAATTAAAAGACCTTACAGAACATAGCAGCGCAAACAATGAACATGATCACATGATGACAATGTTGATGTTTATTGGCATCTCGATCCTTTGAAACCGGGCGGGGACAAATAGTCGCTTGACTTATTCAGGCTTTACTACATTTATCGCCAGCTAGCCGTTTACCTATCTGATCTCGATCTTAACTTCCGTATTCAAAACCTCTGTCACTCTATTGTGCCATTACCTACTCTTGCAATGACACCGGTTCTACCAATTTCTTTCGAGCTTTTCTTCCACCAATACTCGTATCATTGCTTATGACCATTCAATCCTTCCATCTTCTGTGAATCCCAATGCTGTTCTTCCGGAAGGTGGGTACTCTCTACGAGTCTCACTGGGGGAATATCTTGGAATTCTATTACGATGTGCTGAGTCGTTACCGGGCTTTCTTTTTTTCCTTTTTGCAGCACATAGTTGCCTCATCCCGTGGCGCATATTTGCTCCTGTATTTTGTTGTCTTCAGGCAGCCAGCTTGAGCTTTAGTTAGCGAGGCACTGACTTTGCGTATCATATTCATTTTCCCTCATGATTTCTTTCTTGCCGGTTTTCTAAATCTCTGTGGCGATTTCAGTTTCCAGCCTTTGCACCAAAATTAACGCCTCTGTTTCACTCACCTTCTTTTTATGACTCCTGGTTGTCTACTTAGACTTTCAGTTATCCTGTATTTGGTTCTCAACCTTCTTGACCTCTTCTCCCGTGCCGTGTCCACAAAAATACGAACGAGCGCCACCTTTCAACAGTTCCTTACTCGTATTTTGTTTCCGTGTTCATTCTTAGCGCATTTGCGTTAAGAATGTAGCTGAGAAAGGCACGAGATTTGATGGTGTGATGAGATGACAAAATCTGCAGGCATACACTCCTAATTTTGTTCACTTTGGTTCAATAAAATTAGTCGAACATATTTGCAAAAGTATTCCACTTATTAGGTGCCAACTATGTGCAACAATGCCCTTGAGAGTTGCCTCTTCCGTCGGTCGAGCTGATTGCCACTGTCACTGTATATCACTGTCTTTATCGTAGCACAATGGTTTCGCTGAGTGGAACATCTTAATCTCGTTCTACATCAACCCCCCAACTAGGCTGACTATATTTGCAAAAAACGTTCCACTGATTTATTGGAACTTATATGCAACGAGATTAGGAGTGTAGGATAAAGTATAGGTACACGTTAGATAGATGTAATTAGATATCGCTGAAGGGGACCCTTGTTCTGCTGTGGGCATAATAGCGCATGTACGGTGATGGTCATGATAATGGTCACGACGAGGATGACAACAATGACGAGGATAATAATGATGATGGCGATGAGTCGATGGAGGCATCTGTCACGATGCCGTAGCTGTCGAGCCCAACACTCGGACACGTGAAGCATTTCGCTGAAAAAGAGAGACGGCAACAACGCGGGTGTTTCCAGGTGACATTTCTCCGAAAAAATTGACAAAGGGCAGTGTCTCTTAGCTTCGCCAATCTGAAGAGAACCGATGTATTGAGGAAGATGTGGGCGGAAATTGTCTCGGCGGCTAGTTCGCCAAGATTGGAAGAGTGCTTTCATTTTATGATGTTGATCGTTTTTTTTTTTGTCAACTTCTTGTGCCGTTATAGCTGTCGTTGTCGTGCGCGTTGCAGCGTGCTGTGCTTACGTAGCAAGCGCCTGCCGGAGAGGTTGAAGCAGGACATTTTGCAGCAATCTACTGGCGTCCACAGAGAGAAAGACGATGTGCTTGATACTGATTGCTCCAAGAAAGGTTTTTGTGGCTAGGGTTCGTAAAATTGACTGCGTTGGATAATCTTGTTGACGTTCGTCCTTGCCTTCAGGCTTAGTGTCATAACTGAACACCGGTACATGTTTGGGTCATGAAGGAATATTGGCTCACCATTAAAAACCGTTGACTATGTGAACCTTTCGAAGTCAGGGAAAAACACAAAATTGCAAAAAAAAAGAATATAAATCAGAATTTAGAGCTAGTTTGCGAATGCACATAAAACGTCGAGCACAAGATATGTAAACCATGCTCAAATAGTGTTTTGAGAACAGTAAATTACTTCGCATTTCTGTATTGATTTTGACCGCTCAAATTGGGGTGACCTACACACCCGTCAACTAGAAAAATATACCTTACTAAATCTGGCAATATTGGAGACGAAAGTTTCTCTTCGTCACGAGAAAATTGATGGAACCTTATGGTGTACAGGCTAGGGGCACCTTTCTGCGTCAAAATTTAAGTCGATATAATAAACTGCGTTGTCCGAGCTATGTGAACGAAGTAAAACGCGGCGGAACAGCCGAGTCTAATGGTTGTCGATAAATTGTGGCATGTGAGAGGCTCTTCAGCCACAGACACGCCTTATTTGACTGCTTTCAGTTTTAGGGCTTCCTGTGCGTTCAAGGCAAACTTTACCAGGTATTTACTATAACCATGCGACGGAAACGTTTGTAATTTTTTATCGCTATAACCGGTGAAGAGTAAATACTTCTGCAAAGGTTCCGCCCAGGAAGAAAAAAAAAGAATGGCCAAAAATAGGTGCGTCTACTTTTTATAACTGTGGCAAGACGGACGAGGGTTACAAATGAACCGTTTAGCTGACGCTGAAATCGCTACTGAGCCATGTCTGCACAATCTACCACAAAGGGGAGTTGATAGATGCCGCTTTTGCCACCGCGGACCAATAAATACTGACTCGTTCTTTTATGTCTTGGGTTAATGAACAGTGTTTTATTGTAATATATCTATTTGGATGTTTCACTGAAGTTCATTTTCGTGACTGGGCGGAGCATAGGCATAGCGGGCCGAGGCGGCACGCGCTGTAGAGATCGCCTCTTAGCTTGTCTAGCCGACGGCATGCTGGCCTACAGTTCGGCTGCACTGAAGAGAGTGCGCTGAATTGGCGCCATCACAAAGCTAGAACGCATTCGCACACCAAGCGCTGGCGCGCATGCGCTGTGGAACCAGCTGATTACCGCGCTGGTATACGGGCCACGCTCAACACGGCGAACTTACAGGAGGTAACTTTTCGGTAATCCTGGCGTCGCTCGTATGACGTATCTGACTGCGCGGGCCACTGCCTGACATGCTGGAAACTCCGGACTAGATCCGCGCCTCAAGTGTCGTGTTTCGTGTGTTTAATGAAAGTTACATCATAAATGTGTTCTTAAGTTCCCGTTCTAAGATGACGTTCCGATACAAGCCCACAAACACTGCAGTACTCGTACTAATTAATTAGTTTTCCCAGTACGGTGCGCTACACCGTGATTAATCATTTCGGAGACTGCAACGCGTTTAGTTAGGAATAGCTTTTCTTCATCAGGCGAGAGATTTGAAACAAAAAAAAAAAGAAAGAAGGATAAACAAGAAACAACAACGGAAGAGGGAGCAGCCGACGAAAATAAGGGGGCGTAGTCATCAAAAAGGTGAACTGTTTGTCGATTTAGGAAAATGAATGAGTTGTGCACGGCAGCTTCAGGAGTTTTAGTAAAAGAAGAAATTTTCTGCAGGAACATGCCTTGGCCTTGTCGTCCTTCCGGTGTCCTAAAGCCGGAAGCTGCAAAATAAGCGAGAATGGTGCGAATTCAGCAAATCTTCTGCAGCCGCGATTGAACTGAAAGAAAAGTTGAAGTTGTCGCAAACCGTGTTAAGCAAGAAGATTTCAAGACGGGCCTTGTACTTTCTGTTTCTTACGACCGCAATAAAAGAAGCAAAACAATTAATACAATTACATACTGTCATCCGTATGCCATATTTCAAGATGTTCATCGCATAGTATATCGCGTTCGAGGCACAGCATTAGAACTTATGAATAGTTACCTTGAATCTCGATTGCAATATACTTCATTGCAAGGTTATAGTTCGGAAAAAAAAGTAATTAATTATGAGGGTACCACAAGGTTCAATTTTAGGGCCGTTATTGCTTATTGTGTATATAAATGATATAGTAAACGTTCCATTAACAGATGAAATAATAATGTACGCGGATGATACAAACGTATTCTTTTCTGGTGTTGACCTTCAGGAACTGGAATTTGTCGCAAATTCTTGGTTAGCAGAACTTCACAAATGGCTACATTTAAATCAGCTCAGCTTAAATGCGAAAAAAAAACTAAGTTTACCGTCTTTTATGCTAGGAATAAAGAAATAAATTACGATGTAAAACTTTACTATTGTGGATCGCAAGTAGAACATGTGTCAAGTCATTCTTTTCTGGGAGTTACATTTCAAAAAATCTTAAGCAGGACAAAGGACATAAATAAGGTAAGCACTAAAGTTGCACGGTCAGTTGGTTTGCTACAACGAATCAGGTGCTATGTGCCTGTCAGGCTTAGACAACTGTACTTTTCGCTGGTACATTCCCATCTTAGCTATGGCTTATTAGTATGGGGAAACGGCAATAAAACCGATACGGAAAAACTAGCGCTATTATAACGGTGAGCTGTACGTTTGCTTAATTCTTCAAATCAATACATAGGATCTTTTAAACTAATGATGCGCTACAATATCCTTAATATTAGAAACTCTTACCAAGGAAAGATCTGCATTCGGTTGTTTAAAGAGATCTCCAGCAACTTTGAGACATTTTCAAACCGGTACCTCAGTAGAAACACAGGATACAGCTTACGCCACACCTCAATAGGAGCAAAGAAACCCAGGACAAACTATGGCATGAAAACTATCGAATATGAAACCATGCGTGTATGTAATACGTACCCTAACATTGTTGATGTCGCTAGAGATTGTAGAACTATTCACCAATTTAAACACTTCATAATGAACGTGTTTCTTTCTTCTGATCTAAATGTGCTGTATAAATGTTAATGCAACAGTGAATTCTGCAGTGTTAAGGATGCTTGGTTGTTGCATTAGCGATGTAATAATTAAATTTTTAAATGTTACTTTTATGCTAGTGATGTATATCTCTCCCTCTTCTTCGATGTCCTTGATCTCGCCGTATATTTCGCGCATACTTAGTCACTGCTATGACGACGATCGCTTTCAACAATGTTATATGAAGGGAGCCATTTTATTGCGATAGCAATTATATGGACACTTCAACCGGATTTCTGCCGTCGGCGTCGCCGTCGCCGTGAGGTTCCGTATAGATAAAATCTTCGCCGCGTGCCGTATGCCCGAGCGGAAGCGTGCGGGGACGCGCGCTATCACGGAGATCGAACGCACTCAATCTCCCACGCGCAAGCAAGGAAGCGGGAAGCCAGCGCCGGGGGGAGCGGGGGGGGGGGGGCGCACACTTCTACTCTGCCAACAACCGCGCTCGTCGCTCGCCCGCACCGTCTCTTATCTCCCCACGGCTCTGACCTTTATGCGCCGTGCATTCGCCGCACAGTTTCCGTTGAAGCGATAGACCGCACGTACCTTCGCCGCTGCGGCGTATGCGCTTGCTGCCAGCGTTTTGACAGTCGTTGTCTGCAGTCATTCAGTGTGATCTATTCAGGTTTGTTTGTGTGCGCTCATGTGCACGCTTGTTCATTTAGTTAGTAATAGTCGGGCCACATTTTCCAACGCACGCTACACATGCAATGCTGCCCGGATCGGCAGTGCAGAGCTACAGGTGTGTCCCTTCGCACGCGCTGTCCACGGGAAGCGCTTCTCATCAACACCACCGTTTCACACGCACCTTCTCGTGGTCATCGAGTCTCTCTTCATGTCGGTCTACTTACGCCGCAGCACACCTGCTTACTTAATCAGCTCATGTTTACTACAATTCATATTGCTACCAAAGCCGCTCACCTTACTTCGTATGACATTGCTGTGTTGCTATCGCATTCATTGCTTCGCCCTTAGGGCGAAACTGTGACATTTTTTTGTATAGACTACTGGCCTTAACATCTTTTGTTTATTTATTTCATGAAGTACTAAATCACGTATTCAATACGTAACTATAGCGGTGTCCATATTGTCTCTGTTGCTTTATATTGTTTTTGTGATTAGAATATATTTATCTATGTGGGTTCCAATATTAACAACGCTGGGATAGTGGGCTCTTCAGCGGCCTATTCTCGCGAACTCGCTTTGTTGGAGAAAGAGGGCCATGTCAAAGCATCCTTGCAGATCTAAATGCACTCAGTGTGGTCATGACGTTTTTAACGCGATAGCGTTTAGGGCCCCATGTCGCAGAAAATCCAGCATCGGCAACCGGCGTGTGATCGAGGGTGGCGGAGAAAATCTTCCAACCACATCGACCGCGCAGGCCCTCCACGCGGTGCAAGGTTTTGGTGAACAAAAATTGAATTTCTAAGAGTGAAATCCGTGAGAAAAATGGTAAAGTACGACTTTACCATTCAGCGTCGGATTCGCCGTCGGATTGTTCACCAATCGGCGTCGGATTGTGATTTGAATGTACGAGAAAACATAATTCTGATACGAGGAAACTCAGACATTTCTACCAGTCCTGCGCGCGTCGGGGCAATAGCAAACAATTAAAATAATAAAAAAGTGCCAGGGACTTCACATTTCAACATAAGACTACTTATATTGCCCCTGGAAAAACCTCTTTCCAGCAATGCATTTCAGTTTAAAAGTGAAGCCGACTTTAAGGGGATCGGTGTAAGCTTTGTCTTTGTAAGCTGGCTTTCCCACGTTCAGTGTTGCAGTGAATGAAGCCTACTTGTCGAATGCGAACGATGCGATGCGAACGGGTCCCGATAACGCTTTCGCGTTCTACTCTTAAAGGCGAAGCTGAAGCGTCCTCCAATATTTTTTACTCTTCTGACTTTTTTTACGTGGCACAGAATTTAAAATAGGACGACAGTGTCGCAAGAGGGTGACTTGATGTGATCAACACTTGTTGAACATGGGAACCTTAAGGCTGAAGCCGATGTTTTGACGACGGCACTTGTCTTTGTCAGGACTATAGAGTCTTCTTCAGGCCTGACAAAGTCAAGTTCTTTTGTCCAAATGTGCTCTCAAGGCAGCATTTGTTTTATTCGCGTCTCTCTTTTAGTAAAGAAAGCGTGTGTCCATTTCCTTAGTCCTTTCTAATGTAGTAGTGTACATGGCTAAAGAAGCTTGTGGATGGGCAGACTTTTCTGTCACTATCATCATTCACTATCAGAAGCAATATTCAACAGTGATGCATTACGCTGTATGTATGTTGAATCGTGCATAAGTAGAATCATGTCTGGAAGTGGGTGATCAATAATACAGCTTCTGCATTTGCCAGATTTTCGAGTGATAAGCGAACTGTAGCAGTGAAAGCTATTACCCGACAGGCGCCGTGTTCTCTTTCGAGATGCCGTCACAAATGCTTATTCATGCAATAAGTGAGTTTTACACGTGACAAAGGTCGAGCGCTGAGTACTGAAGCTGGTTTTCAGGGACTCAGTAAGTGGCAGCTGATATAGGTGGTCTTCTATAAAGAGTGAGCACTCCCACGTACCCGACAAACATCCGAGCACTAATATGCAGTAGCCAAGCGAGTTATGGGTAATTTTTATATGTATCCTTGTTCTTACTATTTATTTTCGGTTTTTAATTATAATGAACGTTTCCTGAAATTTACTAAATTTCTTACTTCACTTTTCACACTACTCTTCTGGAGTAACACGCCAGGCATTTGTCCGGGCTAAGTTATTCAACACTCAGAGAAGTCTCTCTCTCTCTCTATCCCTTGGCAGTGTCTACTCAAACCACATTTACGCGGCGTGAAACATCTCGACCTCAAGCGCCTCTCTTACGCTCTTGTGGTCTGGCTCTGTGTTTTGGTCCTGTTTTGACTCTGTGTCTTTCAGAGTGAAACTTTTCGCCCGCCACCCGCAAGTTTACATGGTGGGATCGGATTCTGCTATTTCAGTGGTTTTCCGCGCGCCCAGAGCGACAGGCCCGAGGGAGATCTGTAGAGAACTAGACTCCAGGGGGCACATGTCCCTTCTCGAGGACTATCTATGGATACAGCGTCGAAAGGAATGTCACCGAGCCGATTGGATTACGTTCCATGCGACTCCTGTTCTGCAATTGTATCGCTGTCTTGACGACCGGTCAAGCGTCGTTGCCACAGAACATGGCTTCATGAAGCAGGCCGTGACCGGAAAGCGAAGCCGAACGAATTTGCTCTTTTCCGCTGCCTCTGGTGTCGATGGTGCCGACTGTTTCTCCCTGTTTCCTCTCTCTTACCGAACTCGTCTCGTTTGATCCAATTTAACAGTTTCAATGTCGTTGCGGCTCGTTCCCGAATTCCCAAGATTCCAAAATCTACTTGTTTTGTTTCTTCTTACGCCTTTCATCTTCTCCTGAATCATGAGTGTTTACAAATTATTTTACGCATGTGAAACACACCACGAGCCTAAGGTAGAGTGGAACAGAAATACTATAAACAAAGAGAACACAAACGCTGGACACTGACATCTACTTGACACTAGGGTAAATTGTGCAAGCACTGTATACCAAGCAATACTCTCAGCGCGAATAGGTGCCACCTAGGTTTTAAGTACTCGTTACTTTGTTTGTGATGTCAGGATAAGTTGGGCCAACGCTGCCTTATCTTCCTTCATTCATGAACGAAAAGAAAGCGCAGTTTGTCGCGCTTTATTTTGCGCTGGTAGCATGGTTCCGAAATAAATAGCAACCTATACTGGCTTCGTAAAGCATTAGTTGGGGTAAACGTTTACGTCTGAGTGAATTCCTTACATTCCAAGGCGTTGCCTGTTTGTTTCTTTTATTGCGATATCATTTTTATGGACACTCCAGCCGAATGTTTTCCGTCGCCAGGGTGTTCCGTATATTAACAGCGGAGCTGTTTATGCCGAGCGTTAGTCCGTAACATGCGAACAGAAATTGTGGGCCGATCCTGGCGGTAGTGCAGAAAGGGTCCAAGCGCAATGCCACATACCCCTGTGAACTAGCGAAGGTGTTTAAGCCTAGCCCAAATATGTGGCCAATACCTTGCGATAATAGCCACTCGATAGCCAATCAATAATCGATCAATAATCAATACATTCCGAAAAGTGCTGGGGATGACTTGGTAGTGCTTAGCCTAGCCCTAATATGTGCCTAATACCTTGCGATAGCCAATCGATAGCCAATCAACAGGTAATCGATAATCAGTCAATAATGAACAAATTCCGGGAAAGGGTTGGAAATACCACGCTAGCCGCTGTGGCAGTTGAAAGGCCCTGGCATATGTAGGTGGCGGTGACTAAGGAGCGTTTTTGCGCCAAGGTTGGGCAAAGCGCAGGGGAGGTGCAGAGGTGTGCAGGGGAGGTAAGGGCACATATGTCAATTCCAGATTTGTTGTAAGCGTTTAAAAGCCTTGCTACGTTGTTTTTTAACATTTGTGAGCCGTAATTAGTTCTAAAACGGGGCACTGTCCAGGGTGGCAAGTGCCCGGGTGCACGACCCATCTGCGCCCTCTGGTCATGCCACTGGCGATGTGTAAGCGTTCGCTATCTGAGGTGACGATGGCAATATAGCCTCCGAGATCGGCAGGCGCGCCAAATGATCTCGAAAGCCATGGTAGCGGGCCACGCTCGCCACCTCAGACCATTGCGTGGCTCTTGTTGAGATGCGCAGTTTTTTTCTACGCTACTTCTGCACAGAATGCCGAAGAAAGAGAATATCGCCTAAGCAAATGAGTGCGGTGAACGTCCGCCGATGGCAGGCTCCGTTATTCGCTTCCTAAGACAATCAGCTCCGGTGGTTTCTGCGCGACATTTTTTAAAGAGAAGGAACCACGTGACCATGGAGATATGAAAGGCTTTTCGCATAGTCTCATCCAGAGAGAAGCATGCGTTAGTGAACTGTCGGTTTCCGCTACCTAAACAGCATATTGATTTCCTAAAGTAGGTTTGTGCGACCCCTTTTGTACTGCCTCATCGTAGTTTTGTTTCATGAACACGTATGGATTCGATCGAAGAATAAACATCAGCTGGCTGATTCCGCACTTCGTCCTGTGTCTTGTTTCGTCCCATTTTCATTGTGCTTCCCAAGGAACCTGGGTAGCACAACTTAATTATGGGGGTACTTCTATCATGGTTACAAGTGTTTCTCGCATTAGTTATTTATATATGTTCATTATACCTCCTCGTTAGAAGAAATATATTTGCCGAAACTCTCTGTTTTGCATCCCTGTCATTATTTACTTTATCTATCTCTCTTTCTCTTGGCGCTCTTAGGCCGCACCTGGCCCCTGCGCCACTAAAACCACACATCATCATCATCATCTCTCTCTCCCTCAGTAGATGTGCTACCAAAAAAAGGACGCAGTACAACCCAATCATCAGCAAAGCGGCTTTTGAGATTTCATTAGTAAGTGTATTAGTACTTAGTATTACCTCTCAAACTTTGAACTACGCTCTCGCGTATAGTCTATCACGATGCCGCCATTCCCTCCAAGTTTAACGTCTTTGCCTCATTTGCCTCTCCCTCGACATCGTGCTAACTTGAGACCAATCTCTTAACGTTTCCGTCGCGGCCTTTAATTGAAGACATATATTTTAGATTGCAAACAGGGCACCATTCCTGCTTACATCCATCATATAAGGCATGTCTCGAGGAAGCTCTCGGCGTTATTGCCTTCAACGAAAGGGCTGGTTGGATCAGCGCAAAGAATACTGCACTGGTCTGTTGACACAGAACATATATTTAGACGTTTTGTTAACTTACAGTGCAGTTCTGTTTCTAATAAAGGTTTTGTGGTGCAATGTAAAATAACATATGTAAGAAAAAAAGGTGAGGACAGCAATAGTTCAATTAAATTGCACCGCAAGAACTTTATTAGCTATGCACCAACTCGCCTAACATAGTACCTAGCTGTTTCATCTGGTACGTTTATCGAAGCGGCAATACTGCCTAAAGAGTTTGCGCTTGCGTACCGAACTTCGGGTTAAATAGACTTCGTGCAGTGCTGCCAACTCTAGGTAAATTTCTCCAGCTATAGGGATTTAAGCATTGTTTAGGGAAATAAGAACATTGGTTCAAATCTAGAGGAATTTCGCGCTAGTACGTCGAAACGGCAAAACTACGTACATTACAGCGTGTCTTGATAATAAGACACCACAATTTATCTTGGGATGAACATGCGAAGCATGACTTTTGATGACACAGCGGGTGCATTGCACACATCTCGTCAAGTAAACGACAGGGTGTGGAAGCCCTGTTCCCTAAATCGAAGTACTGCTACTACGATTTTGCCGTTCGTACCTCTAGCTGCACTGTCGATGTCTGTGCACTCGGAATGAAATATTTATCCGTAAATAGCGAAACAATTACGCATGCTCCAACAATAAACGAAGCAGCCCGGCCGCATGTTGGTGTAAGCGGATGCATATATATATATATATATATATATATATACCAGTGCCGAGCGCGACAATGCGGTTGGGGTGCTAAACAGCGGACTATTGAAGCGCACACTAAAATTTACCAGGAAGTTCCCGTAGGGACAGCAACCTTGTACATAGCCACAGTGGTAATCTGTTTGGGCGGGTTTTTGCTTTGGAGGAAAGATAAAAATTGACGTCGTATTTTTTGTGCTTTGCTGCAAAGTATGTGTAATGATTAAGTCTGGGGGTGCTACGTGATTACAAAGTATGCAAAAAAAATTCTAATCATTTTTTTACATTGGTGTCATGAAGTAGCGCTCTGTTTGGACGCTGTTACATAGTCTGAGGAGATCCGGCACCCATATTCTTTACAAGCTCGAATAAAGCTCCGTGTAATCTTGGTAATATACCCTAGGGGCTAAACAACATTGGACAACAACAAAGCATTCACGTGCTGATGTATTCTTCCGTGAATATGGCTTCACGCAAAAGGTCGTGTTCTTAGCATAACAACTAGCACTGCAATATCATTTCATCTTGGTTCCAGGGACTTCATTATATGAATATTTTAAAACAAGCTTAGAAATAAACTTATACTACCATGTGTAGCAGCTAACGTTAACGCAATGTTAATCTCTTCAACTAACGCAGCGTTAATCTCTTCAACTTAAAAAATGATAAAGAAATACACGGCGCAAAAAAAAAACGTAAATCTGAAGACCTACGGGGTTCCGTCGTCATACTTAGGACGACCAAGCACTCTAGGTCTTAAGATCGTATCTAGCATCACGTTTTCGTTTTTCTTCTTCTTTTTTTTGTTGTTGAACAGCTTGGCTAATGTTAGCTGGGATACGCTATATAATATTTACAGTCATTTGCATAACACAAACGCTTATGATTACAGAAATCGTATTGGCTAAATGAACAACCACATTTCGCAAAAATCTAGGGATATAGTAGGGAAATTTTTCATCCGAGCTAGAGGAAAAACTGGCTTCGGACGTTTGCAGTACTGACGTCGAAAGTCCGGGCCTGAGCCTGGTGGACACTGTTTGTCGGAAAGCGTGATGCACGCCAAGGTTTCCTGCATGCAAGTTGGATAACAAATTTCTTCGTGTGCTAAAGTGCCTTACTCATTAAGGAAGTGATTTTCGTCTTTGTGTGGTATTGTCAAAAGCAACACTTCCACTCTCTTCCGCTGATCTTCCAGTTGACTGCACCTAACTCGGTATACACCAGCGATGTGTTTTGCGCCTGAAACACTTGTCCCCATAGGGAGAAAGACAGGGCGGCGCTAAGTTGGTTGTCTGGCCGGATGCCGAAGGGCACGTTTCTCCAACAGCAACATACTGACGCAAGCCATGCCACGGCCTTCGAGGCTTAATGCGACTTAGATGCGAAGTCTTCCAAAAAGAGACAACGAGAAACAAGCCGGACACCAATCACTGCCCGGTCCCACACCACGTGGGTTTCCAAAGCAACAACAAGGGTCGAATGGGGAGGGATGGGGTAAAGAATGGCGGGGGTGGGGGAGGTATGTTTTGTGAGGGCCAATGCGTGAATGGGAAGGTCCAGGGAAGCTATTCTTAGCAGCGAGCCACACGCCTGTCCCGCGAGCCCCTAACCAACGCGGTCGCTGTAGTGACAGCTTAATTACATCGCTGCGCGCCCGAAACAAACCGGGGAATTGGGTGAGCATGTGTTCGGGTCGGGAATGGAGGGGGGAGGGCAGGGGGGGGGGGGAGGTTCACTGCAGTCTGACCTTCGTTTCTATCAGAACATTCAGGAAACAAACATCCGTCCTTGTGGCCGAGCGCTGAGCTCGCAAAAGCAGTTACTGTGCCGAAAAGAAAGAACGTGAAGAACATGAAGGAAAGAAGCTGATGGCTCGAAAGAGCTGGGCAGATGAGGCCCAGGCGTGGCATTTGTACTGGGCAGCTTAAGAGGATTAATTGAAACGCATTGCCTGATTTCCGCGGGCAGCGTCTGAGGCACAGCAGAAAGAAAAAAAAAAAAAACGCAGCGTCTCGATATGAAAGTGCTGCAAGCAAGATTGCTGTTCGTTATTTTAGGAAAGTGCGTAAAACGCGTAATTAAGAACCGGTGCTTATTCTATGTCTTTACATGGTGCATGGCTATGCGAGTAAACAAGGGATTTTTATTGGACAAGGCCAGTTTTTCTCAATTTCCCAGGATTTGCCGCTGAAATTGAGAGAGAGCGAATGTGCAGGTCTTTTCGCGAGTAAAAGCTTTGAGTGAGTATCATCAATGTGTAATGTGCACACATTTTTGTGTGCCTACAAACTGTGGACGTCAATTGTACACAAATAAAAAAAAACGGGCCACTGAAGAGGCTGTAATAATGGCTGTGCAATCTGTAATAAGAATTATCTCTTGTCTGCGTTCCTCCTACGTGCTTGTTATAGGGCACCCTCAGCAACATATGTGATGCATCCAGGCAAACAAGCCTCCAGGCTCGCGTGCTGCCAGATTAGTGCTGGTAGGCCTGAGCGCGCAACGTCCATTTGTCGTGGTCGCTTCGCGAAATCATTTTCCGAGCGCCCAGTGTGAGAAGCTATATAGAGCACTTCTGGTCGCTATCGCAACGAGACCGACAGCATCGTGGAAACGAAAAACAGCGAATTATCTTGAAAAGAAAAAACAGCCTGCTTATTGAAGCCTAGGCGCCACCGCTTTTTTTGGAACGCGCGCTGTGTCGTTTGAGTATGCAATGCTTCGCCCGAACTACAAAAGTCGAATTGCGTGTGCTCGTAAACATAGCGTTGTCAGTTTTGTGGCGGTTGTGAATTTATGAATCCGGTCAGCATGCGACGTGCAGTCAGCATTACCCACGCTTTTTACGCGTTCGGTGAGACACCGCCACATACTCCAAGAAAGAATTCTGGCCGAACTCATCTCATGATGACAGTCCGAGGTAATGGGATTGGCACTGAAGCAATGTGGCTACTCACCGTATCAGCAAAGTCAAGTTTATATGAAAACAGTAGTGATCATTATGACACTTCGAATATATGCGACATACAATGCCTCCGGTATTGACCCACTTTGCTATGACACTAGCTGGCCAAGGTTGGCCATGAGCATGACGACTATGTAATGACTATGTAATGACGCCGGTACGGGCACTACAAGTTTTCTACAAATCTCTTAGTAGAGAGAACTGTCACGCTGTGATTGTTAAGGTACACCATAAAAGTGATGGCTAGTACATTGATTTGCCCAATCTTAGTGTATGTCGCTTCAAACATTCTTGCGACGGCCATTTAGTACGCTTTATCGTACTACATTTACAAGCACTCTCAAAACAACGTAAGACAAATAGTCCGCGCGCATGCGTATTTATGGAGAATGGTTGCTTTTATAGAGCAATATTTTGCTGAAAACGATCAATTTTCAATGACACAAAGCAGTTTGAAGCAGCAAGGACGGAGGTTAAGCAAGTCCGTGTACTAATCATTATTCTTATGCTGACTCTAGTAATTCCCTGTAGTATTTTTATAGTAATCTTTACGGTGTTGGCGACGCCAGGGTGACGAATGAAAACGTCGTAGCGCCCCCAGGCCGGTGCAACTCGCCATTAGGCGCGCGGTGAAGCGTCGACGCATGATGGAAGTGATTTTTGGTCGACGGGCCACCGGGTTGTATACGCGTGCGGTTCGATTTCCATCCGCCTTTTAATACTTTTCCTTTGCGGCAGCAACAATTACGGTAAATCGATTGACGACACAGCTTCCATCTCCTGCCTGCTTGTTTCTTTCTTTTCGGAAGGCTTGCCGTCATTAAAAATTGTCGCCCCCGTCATTAGTGGTTAAAATTTGTTGCGCCGTGCCTGCCGTTCGCGGCGTGAGTTTCTCGTTATCGCATGTTCGACGAGGTACGCTTGTGAACAGCGTGGAAAGTGCAGACTAGGTGCCTTTGGCTGTATGGTGACATAGAGGGATCCTTCTTTATTTGATGTTTTCTGATATGAGCTTATCTTGGATGCCTGTGAAGGTGGCGAAAGTGTCATGCGATCTACAATACTTAGTTGTTGTTTACGTCATGATAGGGCCCCTGACCAACAATATATATAATATCGTAGCACGTTCAAAACCGCACCGCTCATTTTAGTGTCAACAAATAAAACGGTATAAATTCCTGTGTCACTAGTATCAAATCGTTATTCCTCTCTTTCCTAAAATACCGGAGATCCACAGCCCCCCTTTGCTCGTTTCATGAAATGTCGTCCAACCAAAATGCAGCCACCGTAAGTGGCAGCATTTTCGAGACTGGTTTCTTTTTATGCTCTCCTTTGTATCATTTGTTTATCTAGTAAACATAGAGCGTCGAAGCGCATAGCGTGATTCCGCACGTGCAATGTTCACGAACAACCATCTACACGAGTATGACGATATTACCTTCAAAAATTGGAAGTAGCAAGCCCGCATTTCTTACAGATAGTACGTGCATAAGATAAACAGTTAAGCTTCAAGCTTTTGTGATTTGCATTATCCAGTTACATACCTCACACCAATGGCGCACGATGTGCGTTCATTTTCTCATCAGAACAGATTGCCTCTTATTAGGTTTCTCATCGCAGTGATTTATAAAGGAATGAAGCCTTGCCATTTATTGCAGCGCACAGTGATTGCAACAAAAATGTTCTCTGTTATCTTTCCAGGTTTAACCTCGAAGATACCAGCGCCGACAGTGAAGCTCGCAGTGACGTGTCGTGACGTGAAATCGTGGCAGACATAGCCTGCTTTCTGTGTTCGCACCCACCAATGGCTGTGTCGCGGTGGTGATAGAAGCATCCGCCCTCCTGTGTGTTCATAGGAGAGTGAGTGTATGGTGCATTGGGCTGCACTGAAGCTCTCTAAACACCATGCCGGCAAGGGCTACAAACCTGACTTGAAAAGGAATCTCTTATTGGGTAAGTGGCTCACACAATTTTAGCATGAGTTTCTTGTTTTGAATCGTTGTGCCTATAATTGGGCGCTGTACAATTCCATTGCATTTGACGACTTTCGTCTCAAAACAAAACACAAAACTACAACCGCATTTCATTTTCAATATCTACGTATGAATCATGACACGCGTCCTGGCGTTATAACATTCATGCCTGCGAGGATATGTATCTGTATGTTCGTAGGATTCGGCCTACGTTTATGCTTTAAATGAAGAAGTGGCTCTTGATTAAACTGTGCTGCTGATTTAGTCTACAGCGTTTAAGTTTACTGCTACGAGTAGCCGTGAATGGGCAGACACTTTTACTTATTCTCGTCGCCCATTCTTTTATATCTCTTTATTGATTTCCCTTTCGCATATCAATATCCAGTTCCTTGTATTTGTTATTCCAAAACAAACATTTTCTAGCTTCACCCTAATGTCATACACAGCTAGCTAAATTGTCCGCCCACTCGTGTGTGCCTGTTTTGATGTTCCCTACTAAAAAAGCCCGTATTCCCCATAACTCCTATATCCAATAACATCATATGACATATGGGAAAAACAAGTTTTTGTATGGGATCCTATATAGTTCACACCGGATAATTGAATATGGGAGTTATGGGGCATATTGATTTTTCAATAGGGTCACCTTAAATAATTTATGGGCGCTCCGTAAGATCTCACTAATATCTTGCGCAATGCACGCGGAGAGAAAATATAATTACGAAGGAAAACGTAAGCTAGAATGTGATATAATTTTCGTTATAGATTTTTTGCTTCTATCACGTTAGGTATCGTTCTCCCACTTTTAGGTGCAGACAAAGATGTATGTCCGGTAGCTTTTCTTCTGATTGGAAGTCTTGACAAATAATGGACAATAAAAAGCGGCATTACGTGATTCAGCACAATTGTGGCAATGTCATGATTTGCCAAAGTAAGGATTTATTGTGGCTGAGCATGAAAGAGGGGAGGGGGGGGGGGGCTCAAACGTAGCAAAAGGGTTTCATTTCTGATAACATGCTTGAAAAGAAAACTAAAACAGATATATTCTATACGCTCATTGGTCACTACTCACGCTTATATAGCGCAGATCCAGCACACAGTCTCGTAGAGACGTCGCCCAAAAAAATTGTAAGCGTGCAAGATGGGAACTTTCGCTGAGACTCTATACCCGTGAGGAATCAGCTGTGCACTTGGCTAAAGAAATGTTCCGACATGCGTGGCAAAGTGAAATTACTTATTGATTACTGCTGGAGTGTTGTTTCTTTGATGCCTTTCTTGCTCGATTAGTTGTATTATAGTTCCCTACAAAGGTTTCTTGAACTTCTGAGTAAGATTAATAAAAGAAATGGAATCCTTCATCAGCAGCAGCTTGCATTTTTCAGTATATAGTTGAAGGTATCAAAACCAAACTTAAATAAAAAGTTGCTTCTTTAAGAGCATTGCTTCATAGTGTCAATCAAGCTATAGCGCAAGTAATCAGGGATTATTTCGGAAGTAGAAGAAATGCGGCGTTTAACGAAATTGTCGAATCGGAGTACATGTTCAGAAGCTTGCTAAGATATAAAAAGCATAAAACATTGAAGTTATGGAACCACCAGAAGCTATATAATCAACGTTTATTCGCCGCCTTTCATTTCGTTTCGGATGAAAGTATCCCATATTGGAGACCAGAACAAAAGGATCGCAGGAAACTTTTCTGACTGGGTTTGATTTCTGTGAATGTTCGTGTAATATAAGTGAGATTTTATTATGAAGAAGTAGGTATTGGGCAAAAATATGTTTTTGTCTATGAAAGATGTTTGCCAATAATTCTGTAGTTAGATTGACTTTTTCGTCATTTCACATAGTGACAGAGAAATGAACTATGCGGATTAATATTTTTGACAAATCCGCACAGGCTTGCGCTTTCGAGAGTTACAGTAAAGAAGCAAGTTAAAGTTCAGCATAATGGCATCGCAGTAGGATTTCTTTATTGGCCAGCCGGCAACTGAGTTCCAATGGGTGATGAAAGACTTAGCATTGAAAAAGAGCTGAGGTAATCTAATATCTGGAGCGCCGTGACACTCAAAACCACAAGAGCCGCCAGTGGTCTACCAATTAGAGTGAAGTTATTTCGAAAGTCTAATAAACTTTATGCGCTGCAGCATGGCTACCGTTGAATAGTTGTTGCTTTCTGCACTGTGCGTCATAATAATTACAAAGAAAACCATCAATACTTAGCGCTGCAGCAGTATTAGGTATAGTACACATGTTTTATTTTTGTTGTTCGGCTGCTTTACAGTTACACGCTTTTTGTACACACCTCAATGAAAAAAACTTGCATGGCCCGTGTGCCGTGTGTCCATAACCCTATACGAAAACACCTACGTCTCTGTGTATACCAATACGGCTATAAAGGAATATGGGGGCTTGTGGTGTCTTTTTTTATGAAGCAATGTCTCGTATTGTAAATCTCACGTCAAAGAAGAGTGACCATGTAATGAAGGTCGTGATTAGCACTCTTCAAGGTATTGTAAAACACTAGCCGCAGTGTCCTTTTTGTAAGTGATTTCATGCTGCAAATAACCATGCAACGCGGTTCTCTTGTGGATTCCGAGCTGTCAAAAGCCTTTGCGAATCAATGGCCTTCCGTAGGCTCCATTGTAAATCTCACGTCAAAGAAGAGTGACCATGTAATGAAGGTCGTGATTAGCACTCTTCAAGGTATTGTAAAACACTAGCCGCAGTTTCTTTTTGTAAGTGAATTTCACTGCAAATAACCATGCAACGCGGTTCTCTTTTGATTCCCGAGCTGTCAAAAGCTTTGCGAATCAATGGCCTTCCGTAGCTCACTTCTCGTAAAAAGTCACAATATTGGTGCGCCAAGGACATGAATAAGTTTTAACGTGACATTGTAATATCTAAAAATATAACACAAAAACAAATTAGAAATGTAATTCAGTTAGGTAGCCAAAAATATGTCAGATGTGCGTATTTTTCTAAAAATTTCAGGACGCTCAATAGTAGGGTTTCTTCTATGTTTTGTAAGTCAACTTCAATATTTTTGAAAGCCCACTGAGTGTATAGCCTGTTACGAGTTTGTACAGCGAAGCTGTTAAGGGCTCACACTTCGATGGTCGCGTCCGGATGCAGAAAAAAAAAACTCTCATTGGCCGTATGCTGTATGTGCGAGTGAAAGCGCGCGAGGGCCGCGCGCTTTCACGGGGAGCGAACGCACGGCGGAGAGCAAACGCGACTTCTTCCGTCTCGCGAAAGGCCGCGGGGTGACGGTAGGGAGGGAGGGGAGGAGACGGTTAGCTGCGGCACCAAATGCGTAACTTGCGACCGGGTGCAAGGGGAACTGGCGACCCACTCAATCTCTCACGCGAAAGGAGGACAGCGGGAAGGAAGCGCGGGAGGGAGGGGGGGCGGCTTCTGCTCTGCGAGCAACTTATACTTTGCGCCGCGCCGGGCGTTCGCGCCCACCGTATCTTGAAAGCGATCTGCAACACGGCTCCTACCTTTGTATGCGCTGTGCTTTCGCCGCTCCGTTTCCGTTAAAACGATAGAATGCATGAACCTTCGCTCGCTGCTGCTGGCGCACTTGCTCACGCCAGCGTTTTAACAGCGGTAGTATAGTGCCTAGAATATGTATATTCTAGGCACTATAGCGGTAGTGTGCGGTCACTCAAACAACGCGCAGAACTGTTTTCGACGGCGGCGGCGTTTTGCCCGCGTTTGCTAACTCTGCCACTGGCAATCCTGCAGCTGTGCGCGTCGCAGCTCGAAGGGCTGCCGTAGCCACTACGGAGCCGGACCAGAATGCTCGCACCTTCGCCGAAGCCACTCGCCAGCAGGACGACGCTCGCCAAGCAAACCTGCAACATAGTCGCCTGCCCGCAAATCGTGCGCCATTCGCTGCAGCGTGAGTTCACGAAGCAAACAAGCAACAGCTTCGGTGAAAAAGAGTTTCACTTTCGTGTTGTACCGACTCCTATGAAAGATGGATCAACCATAATTTTTTTGTTGAGTGTGCAATACACTTTCATTTCTTCGAAAATGGGCGAGACGACTTGCAACAAGCTTGAAGGGTAGACTAAAGTGCAGTGTAGCGGTTGTTGCTTCGTTACGGAAAAAAGTTGTCGCAGTTTCACCTGAAAGGCGAAGCTTCAATTGCGATAGCAAATTTGAAGAGAGCTATACGGAGTAATGATAGCAGCTTTATCAGCTGTATAAACTTGGACATGCAGCAGCACCGGCAACACGCAGAACTGTTGTCGACGCCGCCGGCGTTTTGCCCGCGTTCGCTCAAAATGCGTGCGGCGTTGGTGACTGTTGCCGGAGCCTCTGATATAAATAGGCACTTGGTGCCGCAGCTAAATGTCGCCTCCCTTCCCTGCCCCTCCACCCCCTCCCCCACAGCCTTTCGCGGGTCGGAAGAAGGTACGTTTACTCTACATATATGGTGATTGTAGAGGAGGAAAGAGACGCCTACTTCTGCAGCCCTTAAGGGAGCACAGCGCAGAACGCGCGTTTGTTCGCCGTGCGTTCACTCCCCGTGAAAGCGCGCGTCCCTCGCGCTCTTTCACTCGCACATACAGCGTTCGGCGGCGCGCGGCGACGATTTCATCTCCATTGACGTCATACGGAACCTCACGGCGACGGCGACGCCGACGGCAGAAATCTACTTTTGAGTGTCCATATAATTGCTATCGCAATAAAATAAGTGTTTGAATTGTGTTTAACACCATCTTCGAAACATACGCTTTCTGATAAAATACGTTTACTTTCCTCTTACAGCGTCAGAATGAACGCATTTTATTGTAAAGAATACACTGCGCTCTAGAGAAAATGCGTTTTATGCATGACAATAAGTTTTTACCGCAAAGGTAACTACAAATGCTCCCATTATTATTTAAGCATCAAAGGCGTTCATATTACCATTTTGGAAACTGTGTCGATTGATAAGATAAATAAACCGTGCGACTTTGCTTGCCGTATTTCACAAAAGTTGGAGTGACTTGAGGGGAGATAAAGATCATGAATCAAATCAGACAAAACTGAGCAAAGGAAATAAGTTTTGCGGAAGCCCTCCACCCTTACGAAAGTTTATGTAGACAGTGTATAGACCCTCTATAAACTCCTCTGTAATATTTTTATAGATAGTTTATAAACCATAGTGAATAAAAACGCTTAACCTTGCACTCGGCCGTGCAACGCTCGAAACAGCGAAGCTGGGTGATCGTAGCCCAGCATTTTCCGGAAGTGCGCGCGAACTTTTCATCTTATTACTGATGATGATGATAATTTCTTTTCGCGCATCTCGGACTTACGGCCGTCACTGCGCGTTGCATAGCGCAGCTTGCAACACCGATACCGCGTTCCAATGCCGCCACCACGTTCCAATGCCGACACAGCGTTCCAGGAGACCCGCTGCGTGAATGCGTTTCTCTGTCGCCCTCATAACGCGCAAAACCTCTTCACCTCACAGAGCGCGAGCGTACGAACGCGCCAGCTGTACGAACGCGCCAAAATTGCCGCGCGACTAGCCGCTCGAGGCACTTTGCGTGTATTCGCGGGCTTCTTTCATGCTCGAAAAAAAAGTTGTCGCAGTTTCACCTGAAAGGCGAAGCATCAATTGCGATAGCAAATTTGTAGAGAGCTATACGGAGTAAGGATAGTAGTTTTATCAGCTGTATAAATTTGGACATGCAGCAGCACCAGCAACGCGCAGAACTGTTGTCGACACCGTCGGCGTTTTGCCCGCGTTCGCACAAAATGCGTGCGGCGTTGGTGACTGTTGCCGGAACCTCTGATATAAATAGGCACTTGGTGCCGCAGCTAAACGTCGCCTCCCTTCCCTCCCCTACCCCCCTCCCCCCCCTACGGCCTTTCGCGCGTCGGAAGAAGGCACGTTTGCTCTACATATATGGTGATTGTAAAGGAGGAAAGAGACGCCTACTTCTGCAGCCCTTAAGGGAGCAAGGCGCAGAACGCGTGTTTGTTCTCCGCCGTGGGTTCACTCCCCGTGAAAGCGCGCGTCCCTCGCGCCCTTTCACGCGCACATATAGCGTTCGGCGCGCGGCGACGATTTCATCTCCATTGACGTCATACGGAACCTCACGGCGACGGCGACGGCGACGGCTACGGCGACGGCGACGCCGACGGCAGAAATCTGCTTTTGAGTGTCCATATAATTGCTATCGCAATAAAACCATTTATGTAGCACGTATTGAGCAACAGAAAGCTGTATCGGGAGTTTTTCATGTTGTTCTACAATTTTCTCATTGACATTTTGATAATTAGGACAGTACTTCTCGAGTTAGATAATTACCTACAATTAGCTAATTAAATTTCAGTAATGAAAAAGTTACTGGCGGCTACTCCACTGTACTTAAAAGAATACGCACTAGGCTTGCTTCGCGTAATGCCGTTCCTCCTTTATTGCGATAGCAATTATATGGACACTTCAACCGAATTTCTGCCGTCGGCGTCGCCGTCGCCGTGAGGTTCCGTATAGATTCGAAGCGCGATAAAATCGTCGCCGCGCATCGTATGCGCGAGCGAAAGCGCGCGGGGGACGCACGCTATCACGGAGGGCGAACTCCCCCGCGCACTATCACGGAGAGCGAACGCGCGGCGGAAAGCACGCGGGACCGTCGCGCGAAAGGCCGTGGGGGTATGGGAGGGACGGAGGTGGGGCAGCGCTGTGCTCCGGCAATAAAGGCGTATCTTGCCACTCAATCTCCCACGCGAAAGCAAGAAAGCGGGAAGGCAGCGCGGGAAGGAGGGGGAGGGGGGGGCAGCTTCTACTCTGCCAACAACTTCTCTGCACAACTCCTCTGCACTTTGCCCTGCGTTGGCGGTCGCCCGCACCGTCTCTTATCTCCACACGGCTCTGACCTTTGTATGCGCTGTGCATTCGCCGCTCAGTTTCCGTTGAAGCGATTGACTGCGCGAACAATTCGCCCGCTACGGCGGCTGCGCTTGCTGCCAGCGTTTTGACAGTCGTTGTCTGCGGTAATTCAGTGTGATTTATTCATGTTTGCTTGTACGCGCTGACACCACGATTGTTAATTCAGTTAGTAAGCGAATGTGTCCAAGTTTATGCAGCTGATAAAACCACTATCTCTACTCCGAATAGCTCTCTACTAATTTGCTATCGCAATCGATGCTTCGCCTTTCGAGCGAAACTGCGACATTTTTTAAAAATCGTCCTGCGTGATAGCTGGAACACCCTGTATAGGTATATGTATATATACATATACACACACGCACATATATATGTATATATGTACAGGGTGTTTCAGCGAACACTTTCAAAATTTATTTAAGGTTGCCTGTGGCAGATAGCCCAATTCTAGTTAATGAGCTGGTCTACTCAAAGAGGCGGACTATTATATGCACAAGAAATTGAAAAGCATAATCAAATCATTGCCAATAATTCACTAATTAAGTTTTTAACTAATTACCTGATGGCCCATATTGCAATTTACAAATTGGAGCCGGGGAGTTCGCAAGGCGGATCCACTTGGAATTAATTCTTGGGATTACACCAGTTTCGAGATATTAATTCCTGAACTTTGCGGAGAAATGCATTGGCGTTCCAGTTAATTTTGGGCTTGAATGCATAAAGCGACGTTTTGTTAAGATATTAACTGGAACACCAATGCAATTCTCCGCAAAGTTCGATAATTAATATCTCGAAACTGGTGTCATCCCGAGAATTCTATCCAATTGGATCCGTCTTGCGAACTCCACGGCTACAATTTGTAAACTGCAATATGGGCAATCAGGTAATTAGTTACAAACTTAATTAGTGAATTACTGGTAATTATTCAATTATCCATTTCAATTTCTTGTGCAAGTAATGTCCGCCTCTTCGAGTAGACCAGCTCATGAACAAAAATTGTGCTATCTGCCACAGGCAAGCTTTAAGAATTTTTGAAAGTGTTCGCTGAAACACATTGTGTATATATATATATATATATATATATATATATATATATATGTGTGTGTGTGTGTGTGTGTGTGTGTGTGTGTGTGTGTGTGTGTGTGTGTGTGTAATATATATGTACGGCGGGATTCACGGTTACCCGAATGATCCCCCAGTGCTTCGCCCACTCATCATCATTCACTTCGTGGATATGCGGTGATTTTTTCCTTTTCACTGTGTCCGTGCTTGTGCGCCTTTTGTAGCGTTAGTTACACTGGTCTAGCCAAGCCCGTTTCGCGCGGCACATCAAGAGCCGTGCTGCGCATGCGCAAGGATCAGTGATGTCACACGGCTTGCGCACCGGAGCCACCGGAGCCGGCACCTCTCGCGCACTCCGCCGCCGCCGCGCGCGACTCACCGCCGCCGGTCTGCGCATTCCAGAGGAGTGACGTCGTAGCCGTCGTAGACGCACTGGCGCCGGCGCGCGCTCGCTGTGCAGTCGCCGTCTGACACTGCGCTGGAGCCTCTGCGCTTCTGACTGGCGTTTGCCAGTGTGGTATAGCCATGAAGAAGGAGAGCGCAAATGCTGCTCAACAGCGCAGAAGAACGGAGAAGCTTGACTCATCGGATCCCGAAGTAGTTGCCTGGCAATTAGCGGTTGAGCGTAGGAGGAATGAACAGAAGAAGGCTATATACATGTGCCACATAATACGTATACCGCGTGTGTGTCATTGGAGCAGCAGTAAGCATGACAATCAAGCTAATCCTTGACAATCTAGACAACCAGGAAAGCTAAGAATAATCAGCTGAACCTTTGCTAACGCTACGTATATACTGGCATAGCCGAGCTAAGCCACTGCAACTTTTTTTTTTGTATTGTGTGCTGGTAGGACTCGACCCGCGAGATCAGCCTCGTTGAGCGATGACTATGCAAGCCGCTATCATTGCGATTTGGGTGTCACTTGTCTTTCTAGGTACAAGTGCGCCCACCGACAAATTATATTTGCACTCACAATTCTACTGCTGAATAATACACAGAAAAAAGATGCTGCAGTTTCACCCGAAAGGCGAAGCGTCATTTGCGATAGCAACTTAGCAGGGAGCTATACGGAGTAAGGATAGTAGTTTTATCAGCTTTATAAACTTGGACATGCAGCAGCACCAGCAACGCGCAGAAATGCTGTCGACGCCTTCGCCGTTTTTATATAAATACTCATTTGGTGCCGCAGCGTGTTGCAGATCGCTTTCAAGATACGGTGCGCGTGACCACCCGACGCCGCGCAAAGTAGAAGTTGCTCGCAAAGCAGAAGCCGCAACCCCTCCCTCCCGCGCTGCCTTCCCGCTGGCCTCCTTTCGCGTGAGAGATTGAGTCGCCAGTTCCCCTTGCGCCCGGTCGCAAGTTACGCATTTGGTGCCGCAGCTAAACGTCGCGTCCCCTCCCTCCCGTCCCCCTACGGCCTTTCGCGCGACGGAAGGAGTAGCGTTTGCTCGCCGCCGTGCGTTGGGGAGACGCTGTGAGCGTCGAAGTGAGCGGACGCACTCACATCGGCTCCGTCATCGAATGACCACCACAGCGGCCAAAATCATCGGACCACCACGGAATTTGACGCAGAGGCATCAGAAGACGCCAGGAACTCGCTGATACCAAGATTTTGGCAAGGCAAGTCCTGGTTTTCCCAAAATTTCCATCTTTCGCCTGACCACGCTGAACCACCACGCCAGCACTGCCGGCTGGAGGGGAACGCGGGGCCCCGGGAGCCCGTACGCGGTCTAACCGCTACGAGGTGAAATGAAAACCATCGGACAAAGGCCCGGGCCACCCAGTGACCGTTATGGACACGGACCACGAAAACAAAGACCAAATGGAGGTTGCCTCGGGCGTCGAAGAGGATTTCCTATTGCCTGACGGGGTGATCAACGGGGGATCCGGCCCCGACGCCGGGAACAGCGCCAAAGAAGGTCAGTGGAAAATCGCTCTATCGTTACGAACGCAAAAGCAGCTCAAAAGGCAGGCGCGAGACGCCCAAATCGCCGACGAGGAGAAAAACCTGAGCCACGAGGGGCAGCTACGGTTTGCGCGGCGACAAGGCGTAGAAAAAAGTTGTCGCAGTTTCACCTGAAAGGTGAAGCATCAATTGCGATAGCAAATTTGTAGAGAGATATACGGAGTAATGATATTAGCTTTATCAGCTGTATAAACTTGGACATGCAGCAGCACCGGCAACGCGCCGAACTGTTGTCGACGCCGTCGGCATTTTGCCCGCGTTCGCTCAAAATGCGTGCGGCGTTGGTGACTGTTGCCGGAGCCTCTGATATAAATAGGCACTTGGTGCCGCAGCTAAACGTCGCCTCCCTTCCCTCCCCCTTCCCCCCCTCCCCCACGGCCTCTCGCGCATCGGAAGAAGGCGCGTTTGCTCTACATATATGGTGATTGTAAAGGAGGAAAGAGACGCCTACTTCTGCAGCCCTTAAGGAAGCACGGCGCAGAACGCGCGTTTGTTCTCCGCCGTGCGTTCACTCCCCGTGAAAGAGCGCGTCCCTCGCGCCCTTTCACTCGCACATACAGCGTTCGGCGGCGCGCGGCCACGATTTCATCTCCATTGACGTCATACGGAACCTCACGGCGACGGCGACGGCGACGGCGACGGCGACGCCGACGGCGACGGCGACGCCGACGGCAGAAATCTGCTTTTGAGTGTCCATATAATTGCTATCGCAATAAAAAGATAACATGGCGTCCTCTGTCAGCGTGGCGAGGCACGGCGCACATGCGCAGGAAAACTATAGGGGACGCTCCGACAAGGATTTCGTAAAACCACCTGTGCAGAACGGCACTATGCTTGGAAGCAAGGCTGAAAGGAGCCGCCCGCGCCGCCGCCCGCCGCCCCTCCCGCGCAACGACATGAAAATCGTGATACGGCCAAAGCCTGGGCTCGCCGTAAAGGATCTGCAAACCCATCAAGTGGCTCGGGCGATCTCACAAGCCAGTGGAAGCCCGCAAGAGTGCCGAGGAGAAGATTTCCTCCTGCGACTGAGGCCGGGGTCCAATATCATAGTGGTCAGTACACCCTATGAAAGGACTGCCGAACTGGTCATGAAGATTACGAACCTGAATATCCAAGGCAAGCAACACCCAATAAATGCCTACATATCGACTCCCGAACACCTCCTCAAGGGAGTTATCCACGGCATCGACGAAGGGACGACTGAAGACGAGCTGATGGCAAACCTGCGAGTCCGCACTCAGGGCGTCAAAATAATGCACGCCCGCATGTTCGGCAAGACCAGGACCGCAATCATCCTGTTCGACGGCCCGATTGTTCCTCGGTACGTCTACTATTACGGAGGAGAGATCCCCTGCCGAATCTATCAGCCAACTCGCCAGTTCTGCTACACGTGTCGAAATGCGGGACATCGGGCCGATGTTTGCCCGGAACCCACAGTCAAGGCCTGCAAGAACTGCAACTTTCAAAATCCAGAGGAAGGACACAAGTGTGAACCCGAGTGTGCCCTGTGCGGGGGGGTTCATGTGACCGCCGCTCCCGAGTGTCGCAACAAACTTAAGCGTGTGCCACCACGAGGCCGACCACCTACTCAACCGACAAAGAAGACTACCAAACATCAAAGCCACCCCAAGACGGAAAACATTCCGAAGAAGCGGTGGCTGAGCTCTGACCGCGACGGCTCCTCATCGCCAGAGAGATCCCGTTCCCGCTCTAAATCTGGGTCCAGGACGAGGTCCGGCTCCAGAGGCAACAAGCAACCCGAGACCAAGCCACAACAACAAAAGAAGAAGAAAGAAGCCAACAGTAACGAGGTGAGCTGGGCAGCAGTAGCCTCCCACCATAAGCCACAACCAAACACAACACAATTCACTAAGCTTGAACGCGAGCTTGAGCTCATGCGAATAAGACTAGGCGATTTGGAAAGGGAGAATGCACCCCGTGAAAGCACGCGTCCCTCGCACGATTTCACACGCGCATACATCATACGGCCAATGAGAATTTTTTTTTCTACATCTGGACGCGACCATCGAAGACGGAGCCCTTAACAGCTTCGCTGTAAAAATTTAATGTAGATGACATTGAGCTAGGAGTACACCTGCAATGATAAAAGCACTACTTTAAAACTGTGTAATTCTGTTCACCAGGCGCAAACAAAAATATCTGACAAGAGAGTTTGAGAGTGATAAGTATTGAAGTTATTGAATTTACTTGTCCCCATCAACAGTCCGATCTTACTCTTTAAAGCTAAGTGTGTTGAACATGAGACAAACCACAAGAGTGCAAACGTTTTGGCAGTGATATATTTCACACTTCCTGGTAGCCAATTCAAGTCGGTTAGGACGCCTGTGACTTGTGGCAACCTATTTCCAATAGGTGCTGTCCAAATCCATTGGTGGTCCCCTTTGACGCAACAGAGGCAGATCTTGAAGGGTATGCTTTTGCTGGTTGCTTGTAGCGGAAGCGATTGAGGAAGCCGGGAATACGTCATACACGTCGGGTTTGGGACACCATATATAAGAAACAAATGTACCTCATGAAATGCATTACGAATGCAGCACTAACAAGAAAAGAGTCTATGAAGTAAAACTCTCTATACAGGGAGAAACATAGAGTATGTGGCGGTTTTAGCGTTATTCTTCTTTACCAAGAAATATGGAGGATAAAGGGGTCGATATTGCTGGAAAACGCAATATCCGAACAAAACTAAACATAGTGAAGTGAATGTTTTTGAACAAGAGCAGAAAAGAAAAACGTAACGGCCCATGGGCAGTCACGACTGCAGCATAAGCGTCGCGTCGCTCGATGCTCGACGTGATGAGAAAGCAATGCGTTTTACTAATGCATGCCCTGAAGGCTGCGCTATTTCTTTCTTCCACGTTGCCTTGACATTAGCGCGCATTTGGCTGCCAGCTTTGTTCGTTAATATTGTAGTACGGCTCACAGCGATACAGCGGTGATTACTGGCGCACTCTGCTTAATGCAACTCCAAAAGTTTCCTTCTTTGCCAGTCGTCCCGGAGTATATCAGATTTTGTTCTATCACCTTTGTTAGATACACCTTATCAGAAATATGTAATATTCACAGACAGTGCGAGGTTGAAAATCTACCGCAGAAGGGATTGATCTGGTTTTTACAGGTGTCCAGCATCAAATATTAAAGTTACTAGAAGTTTCTATCGGGCAACAGTAAATCACATGTACCACATGTGATTCGGATGCTGGGTGATGTGTGGCGTTGTGCATGTGCGCGTATTCAAAAACTATCTTTGACCTTCTTGCCTTGCAGCTGGGACACGAGGGTGCGCCACACCACGGCGCTGTTGGGTGAAATTTCGGGCGTTCATTGAAAAAAGAATTTTTTTTTGTAATATGACTATGTAACCGAGTTTGTTTAACAGGTTAGAGGAATGCGTTTCGCGTGTACTCCCAAGTGACAGCTCCAAACCTCTCACGCCTGAAACTTGTCTCTATAGAGAATTGTGGGACTAGCGTTGTTAATGTGACCTCACATGATTTTATTTTATAAATGACATATAAGGTCGGTAGAAGCTTTGCTGTGAAGTTTATGTAAGTTGTTTTGAGTAAAAACAATACATGGGCACGTTGCCACGTTCGTCGCTGGCGTGAAAAGCTATTCGCGCACTTGTGCTGTTTTTTTTTCTTTTTTTTTTGAAGGGCAGTGGTCTGACTGAACGCGGTAGCCTACTGGCTGTGGCGGTTCGCTGCTGAGGTCGCGGATTCGACCCCGGCGACGGCGGCCGCATTTCGATGGGGTTGAAATTCAAAAAAAAAAAAAAAGAAAACGCTGGTGAACTTAGTTTTAGTTGCTGGTTAAGGTCCGCCAGGTGATCAAATTATGAGGCACGTCGTAGTGGGGCACACTACGGCGTGCCTCATATTCAGATGGTGGTGTTGACACGTAAAACAGCATAATTAAATCATGGGCGTCACCCCGAGCGTTGTTTATTGTGTTCCTGCGCATCATCCATCGGGACTGCTGAGCTCGTTCACTCCCTATTTTTCCTCTTTCAACTCCCCGTTTCCCTTACCCTATAGTAGGGAGTAGCAAACCAGACATTCGTCTGGGTTTTACGCCCCTGCCTTTCTTATCATTCCTTTCTCTTCTTTGAATTGAGGTTGTTTTCGGACACCTTATAAGCATATGCATGGTGGAACACTTTTTGTCGACGAATGACTGTGTACTTTCTGGAAACAGCGAGTTGACAAGTTTGTGAACCACATTGGACCAAAGGAAGTAGACGTTTCAAGCACTTTTACCTACTAAGACCATCTATAACTCTGGGTATCGGAAAGAACAAGTATGATAGAGGGGTAGAGCTTCACTAAAGAAATCTATCGGATACCTTTAGACGGTTTACACTGAAGAGCCCGAGAAAATGGCGTGAATGGGTGAAGAACGGCTTCCGCGTTGCTACAAGTGCGGCTTAAAATCGATGCCTCGTTTTAGCCCAGAGGAATTGAAGCTTTGAATTCTTAATGCACAAGAACATATTTTCGGACAAGGTCAACTCCCCGCACGCTGAGTAAGCGACTGGGATGTTCAAGCAACATAAAAAATTTATCGTGTAACAGCTTAATGACCTAGATCGGCCTCTCGGTTGAATCATTTAGACTGCGAAACCTTGGACGCGATTGCGTCTTCCTATTTAAAAGATTGCTTTGCGTTGGACCGGCGGTAAACGAGCTGGCAAGAATGCTCAAGTATCTTAAAAATAAATTTTTTTTTCGTTTTTTTTACCTTGCAACCTTAGTTGTGATGCAGCTGCCTAATGATTACCTTGTGCGCTCCATCTGCGAATGACTACGGGCGCCGAAAAGGTCAAGAACCAATACTTTCTATAACACATTACACCTTACTTACCCGAAAGCGAAAATAATAATGGTGGCTTATTTATTTATTCCTTAGAAACTTTAGTAGCGATCGTGCGCAATGTTAGTACAAAAAATCGCAGCCCTTCCACTCCGTGAAAATGGTCGAACAGTGAAGCTGTGTTAGTTAAACTGAGTCTTACAAGTGTTACATGTGCATGTGTTTCACGTGATGCAATTGCATAAACACAAGTAAACGCATATCTACAACAGGAACTTATATTGAAACGTTACGAGGCGAGAGGAGGCAGCGACTTCCGACGCTCATCGACTAGTGTCCAGTTCTCTGGTCGAAACGTGCCGAGCCGCCGCCAGAGGCATCAGCTGCAGTCACGGACACCCCGTGCGTTCGGCGCGAACGTGGGGAAACGCAGACGGCGTCCGCAGCAGCTCTACGCGTTGCGCGTTATACGAAAGGGCGCGCCACACAGAAACACCTCTTATCGCCTCTCCTCCTCGAGCCCAGTGCGGCCTCTCAATGGTCGCGTATCCCCCCCCCCCCTCGCGCACTCTCATTGGTCGCCTCCACTCCTAACGCGCCTCTCCCCCACTGCTGGACATGTGACCTGCCCTCCCTCGGCGCGGCCCTCATCCTTTCCTGGTCATGTGACCTGCGTGACGCCGGACAGATGGCGAAGGGTCGACTAAGAAAAGCTCCGCCGTTAAAACGCTCTCCTAATATTATTTATCTTACTTTTCTAGTGAATGCACAGCTGTTCATTCCGTGCGTTTTTGCAATATCCGGATAAGCGTATCCTTAAGCAATTAAGCAGATTCCACGCACTGTGGGAATCGGTGTACGCAAAGTTTTCGTGAGCCATCAAAGCAAAATGGCGCATTCCAACAAGAGACACGCTGCATATTTCAGTGACCAAGCGTCGATCAACCACAATGGTGGACCTTGCAGAACGAGCAGAAGCTTTCTTTAGCATTAAAACCATCTGAACCACCAGACAAGATGTGTTCGACCTCATAGAAGGGCACCGCAGAAAAAGAAAACATTAATTTGTGGCGATGGCACCGCAGAGGCACGGTGCAATGAGAGGCATTATCGGCGACGAACCTGTTCGGTAACTTTTCTCCTTATGGTCAGCTATAAGATGCATACAGTCACTTCTTACTGCGAAGGTGTATATGACTGGGATGCCGGGGTTTCTTCGTCTTCGTCAAAAGAACATCTCCATTGGAATTACGCATGCAAGACACACCCCAGTATTCCTTTCAATGAAGAAAAGCAAAAAAAAAAAATGGAGGATGCTTGAGCTTCGCCTTCCAGAGTGGAACGCAATAGCATTCCAAGATCCTTGACTGCTTTTCATGCTTCCTGGCAACTGCAGCTTATGCAACCTTAATGCTTACCGGGAAGTGCTGGTGGCGAACGCTATGCACAAAGGCGAGCTTTCTAGTTGAAACGTGGCCTCCGGCGTGAGCCGATCTTCTGTGAGTGTTCCGCACTTTTAATATTTCAGTCTGAGAAGATTTAACAAAAAAAGGCATGGGCTGGCGGCGTTTTCTTTTGTGACATTTGTTTGTAGGCTGTCATTCTCAAAATTCCGAGTAATAAATTTCTAAGGAATCTAAGACGAGGTACGAGCAACTTTAGTGATAGAACGGAAAACACGGGGAATGCGGGAGATGTAAATTCAAGACGATGAGCAAAGCGAGAACAAGGTGAGAGCAGGAGCCAACGTTTCGACAAGTTGACTTGTCTTCTTCAAGGTGGAATGCGAAAACACCCGTGTACTTAGATTTAGGTGCACGTTAAAGAACCCCAGGTAGTCCAAATTTCCGGAGTCCCCCACTACGGCGCGCCTCAGAATCAGATGGTGGTTTGGGCACGTAAAACCCCATAATTTTATTTTTTTTCTTCTTCAAGGCTGAAGAAGACAAGTCCACTTGTCGAAACGTTAGATCCTGCTCTCACCTTGTTCTTGTTTTAGTGATAGAATAACTTTAGTGTCGTATGGAATATATACGGCAATTTTCACTCACGGGACGCCAACGCCGGCTACGACGCCGACACCGGATTTTCTGCGACACGGGGGGCCCTTAACGCTATCGCTTTAACAAGTGTCCCAACCACATGATAGATGATAAGGCGCGTTAGAACAATGCGAAGCACGTAGCATTGGCTGCATGCGTTTCCCGGTAAAGATTACGATTGCATAAGCTGCAGTTGCCGGGAAGCGGCACTTGTTGCATACGAAGCATTGAGGGACGTCACTACACTTTCATATATAAAAGAACCCCCCTAGCAACTGATTTCATTTGTGTTTATAAAGGAGATTTATTGAGGTTCGTAGCGACAGCCAGTCGTAGGTTGCACCGAGCACAGTCCTCTCGCTCGAGCTTCTGCTGCGCGCTTGATGCTGCCGATGCTGCTGACTCTGCGCCGACGTTCGTCATATTCCTTACAGTGTTGTTCTTTCTGGGGTTTTACGTGCCAAAACCAATTCTGAATTTCTGTTGTAATAGCGCATTGGGAAGGCCACGCATGGTTAGGACTCCTGAAGAGCAGCGTGTACATGATGAACGGTGACGGGAGCAGTGACGTCAATATGCGCAACAGCGTCGTGCACAGGCTAGACAGAACGCAGTGGTTCATGCCTAAAGCAAGCCATGCACAGTCAGGACGCCTGAAGAGAAGCGCGAATACGATGAGCGACGAGGCAAAATGGCGGCGGCCATCTGCGACGGCGATCTGTCAAAACCTACTGCTCTCTCATCAGAAACGTGAAGTGCGTTATCGTCGACGAGCTGAGCATTCTATCAGCTGATGTGTTCGATAGAATTGACGACATACTCAGACAAATCACAACTGTAACGAGTCGTTCGGTGGACTTGACCAATATCGTTTCAAAGAAATAAATTTTCGGTACAGTGCATTTAATTGTTTTTCTGTCAATCATTTCAGGTAGCCCATTACTCAATCGTTCAAGGCTACGTCACATTGAACTTTCCGATCAGGTGCAATCGCAGTTTCGCTGGTCAACCACTTCACAACGTGAATTGGCGCCCAATTTTTTATCACCGAGTTATTGCTCGGCGATGCGGCTGACGCGTCGAGCGTCTCAAAACACTACCTTTGCACCGCAGAAATTCGTAAGGGTGTTTTATTCGGGTTTTTTTAGACATGTTTCCATGTCCTAATTGTTCCAGCGTCGCGCTTCTAAACAAAAGTATGGCCTGCCGCGCCATATATATATATATATATATATATATATATATATATATATATATATATCGATCGTGATTATACTGCGTTTCAGACATCAGGTGCAACGCTGTGGAGGCTAGATAGACATTTTTCAGTGGCTGCGTAAGCACTTACAAATAGTTCGATGTTATTGACCGCAATTGTGCAAAACTGTTCCTTATATAGGCTCGGTATTGAATGAAAATATTGGCTAAGGTTTCACTCTTGTAAACCTTGTTATCACCAGTGAGAGGTCTGTTTGGCTTGGTTTTGCAGACATTAGTGCATGCTTCCGCGCTTGGTAAGCTTTTCTGTAACGTGCTAATCTGGCCTCCCTTTGTTCCGATGTTTCAGCAGCCAACTTTTACTTTGCTTGAGATTGCTCAGCCTGCCGTCTAGCTATATCTACTGGATGATTGGATTCAGCCTGTCGCTTTCGTTGAAGCGCACGCACAGACGGCCCAGCCGGCGCGCCATCCATGGCGAGATTGAGAGACCAAGCACCGGCGAAGCAGCCGTTAAACCCTCACCTAGTCACGTGTTACCGCAGCGGCGAGGCTCCGAGCGAGCGAAGCTGCGACGCCTCTGCGCAGCGAATCACGTGGTGTGACGTCACACCTGGCACACTTGCGCTCCGGCGGCTCAAGGTCATTGCGACGCGATGAATGACCTCGCGAGACATGGCGTATTAGAGCTCTCGCTCTAAAAAGTGTTAAAGCTTTGTAACAAACTGCTGTATGCGGCTACTAAGGCGTTGTTTTAGATGAATTTGTTTTTCGTTGCTTTTCTTTTCGTCCTTTTTTTTTACTTTTAGGAGCGAAGCTCCTTATAGCGGCACCCGTTCCGTCCCCGTCGTCGCAGTAGTAGTGTGTAACCAGTCTGAGAAAAATGAGAAAAAAAATTCCGAAGTTGTGTCCGTAGCGCGGAATCGAACGAGGGACCCCTCGCTTCCGAGCGCGCGGCGTTAGCCCACTACGCCACGAAGCGCGCATAGACACACGCACCACGATGGCAATAAATACCCAACATTAACGAAAGGCCGCGTTTCTAGCGCGCTTCTAACGCGTTTGTGCTAGCGCGTTACGGCCCGTGTAAGAAGCTGGTGTAAGACGCTCTCCACCTTACCTTCAACGCGTTTCGAACGCGCTGCCCAAAGCGGTGGCAAGTTCAAGTCGAGGAGCGTTTATGAATACGGGGGGTATACTCTCTCAGCAGTCATGTGATGGCGTCGGCAAACGCGGTGCACGTTCCGGTATGTGTAAATGGCTGCGTAAGACGCTGTGGCCGCTCCCCCTTACTAGAGAGTACTGCACGTTTCTAACGCGTTTGTGCTAGCGTCCCCTTAAGCGGGAGATCCGATGATTCCCTCCGGAGCTTCGCCCACTCATCATCATTCACCCCGTGGATATGCTGTGACTTTTTTTTTTATTGGCAGCTCGTCGCGGCAGCGTCGCGTGCCCGCGCGCGTGGGCAAACGCCGCTGGCGCGCAGCGAAGCATAGAAGAAACGTGCGGAGTGATACATTTTCGTCACCGAACTTCTTGCATAGCTTCTACAGCGCTGCACGTGATATCTGAAACGAAGTGTACAATCTATCTCGAAAATGCAAGAGCAGGCTGCCGAAGGTTTGCTTTCATATGGGATTGAAACAAATCAGGTTCTTAGAAGAAAAGTGGGAGTACTGCCAACGTATGCGGGCGCGGTTAAAATGTGTTATCTTGAAAAGCCTCCTTGCTTGTTCTGGTTTCGTCTGCAAGTATCGTCTGCAGGGCTAATTGGCATTTCGGGTATCTTTAACATAAAGATTGAGTGATAAAATTATTTAACTTTCCTTCGTTACCTTTACGCTAACATATCTGAATGCAGTAAAAATATGGCTGAAAGTATGTTATCGAAATGTTTGCAGAGAATGAATAATCAAAGAAAGTTTTTGAACGCCGAGATTAGCACTCACTTATTTGTTGTCGAAAAAGAATATGCAGATCCCACGTGCTTTGGCCCCACGTAGAAACCAACCTTGGGTTCATATCTATAAAAGCGAGAGGTTTGTGAGCGTTCCTCATCATATCATCTTATGTAGTAGCGCACAGATACATACAGGGTGTCCCAGCTATCACGCAGCACGATTTAAAAAAAGAGGACCGGCGTTACGCGAAGCAAACCTAGTGCGTATTGTTTTCAGTACCGCGGAGTAGCCGCCAGTATTTTTTTCGTTACTGAGATTTAATTATATATTGTAATTAATAATCTAACTCGAGAAGTACTGTCCTAATTATCAAAGTGTCAATGAGAAAGTTGTAGAGCAACATGAAAAACTCCCGATACAACTTTTCTCAATATGTGCTACATAAATGTGTTTTTCCGAGTGTGAAAGAAGCCCGCGAATACACGCAGAATTGCCGCACGACTGGCCGCTCGAGGCACTTTGCGTGTATTCGCGGGCTTCGTTCATGTTCGGAAAAACACATTTATGTAGCACGTATCGAGCAACAGAAAGCTCTATCGGCAGTTTCAGGGTTGCTTTATTATCGGTGCATTCGTAAGCGCCGTTGAACACTAACTACCGGTTATAGGACAACGTTCGAATAGGTCCCCTTCTGCAGCCACGCAGTACTGAGCCCGCTTTATCACATCTTCAGTGGCTTTTTTGATGACCAAGGGTGGGATTCTGCTGCAGACATCCGTTATTCGTGCCTTTAGCTCATTTTATGTCTTCGTCTCGGTCACGTAAACACGATCTTTTACGTAACCCCACAGAAAGAAATCGAGTGGCGAGAGATCAGGTCACCTAGCCGGCCAATGGACAGGCCCGTGCCTTCCAATCCATTGTGTGTGAAAAGTCGCATTCAGCCAGTTTCGTGCTCGTCTGCTGCTGTGTGCTGGCGCCCCATCTTGCTGATACCGCAGAAGTGGAAGACGTGATAGCGGGACTTCGCTGCAAAACCCATCCACCGTCCCTTCAAGGATTTCGTCCACGTAACGCTGTCCAGTCAGTGTCTGATCGAAAAATATGGGACCACCGTCGTAAATTCTACACCACACATTGAACACATTGGTGCCGAGTGCGCTTTACCCAGTGTGGATTGGAGTCTCTCCAATAGTGTGCATTATGCAGATTTACCTGGTCATTTCTGCAAAAATCGGCTTCATCTGTCCAGATGACGTTGCAAAGAAAGTTCGGTGATTCATCGGATTTTGTGAGGATCCAATGCGAAAAATCTAGACGATTCTGCAAGTCCTTCGCTTCCAAGCATTGGTGCAGGTTAACGTGCTACGCGTGAAAGGCCGAGTCATTTAAAATCCCCCAAACTGAGGACTTGGAAATTGGTGCCTGGGCGGCCACGTCTCGCACGCTTGCTTGAGGGTTTGAGGCCATAAATTCCAGAACATCCGCGCGTATGTTATGACTCAAACATGAAGTCCTCTGCCGCTGTTTCTTGAAGCTGTTGGTTTCTCGCAGGTTTTCATAATTTCTGATGATTGTTGATGCATTGGGTCTACCGCCACACTTCCATGACCGATAAATGTTTGCGGCCTTTCTTGTGTTGCCATTTGCAGCTCCCAAAGCAAGCATCATGTCCGCCTTCTGCTCATTAGAATAAGACATGGCGACTGGGGCGATAAAAAACACACGTTTAAACCTTCGCGCGGATTTCATCGATCAGCTTCTGCGGTGACAGGTTCTGCGCAGAAGAAAAAGCCACCCATGCACACTATCTACGCTAAGACAACAGCTACCGCAGCTGGTTTCAACTAACACCAAACGCGATGTGCTCCTTCGGTCGGGGTAAAGCACAAACTCAGTCACGATTTATTCTTTCTTTCTTTCTTTCGTTTATTTCATTCTGGCAAACTCAGAGGGAGCTTGTTCGAGGGCCCTGCTTTATTTTGCGGGTTGGAGCGTCCGTCATGTGGTATTTTTTTTAATTTCGCGGGGTTTCTTTATCACTTGGAAAAAATGAGTACGCAATTAGTACGGCGCTGAAAATACCGCAGTTAGATGCCCCACGTGGTTGCCTACAAACGCCTCATTGACACTTGGATAATTAGGACAGTACTTCTCGAGTTAGATAATTAATTAGAATTATTTATTAAATATCATTAACGAAAAAAGTTGCAGTGGCTTAGCTCGGCTATGCCAGGATATACGTAGCGTTAGCAAAGGTTCAGCTGATTATTCTTAGCTTTCCTGGTTGTCTAGATTGTCAAGGATTAGCTTGATTGTCATGCTTACTGCTGCTCCAATGACACACACAAACGCCAGTCAGAAGCGCAGCGGCTCCAGCGCAGTGTCAGACGGCGACTGCACAGCGAGCGCGCGCCGGCGCCAGTGCGTCTACCACGGCTACGACGTCACTCCTCTGGAATGCGCAGACCGGCGGCGGCAGAGTGCGCGAGAGGTGCCGGCTCCGGTGGCTCCGGTGCGCAAGCCGTGTGACATCACTGATCCTTGCGCATGCGGAGCACGGCTCTTGATGTGCCGCGCGAAACGGGCTTGGCTAGGCCTGTGTAGCTAACGATACAAAAATTATTGGCGGCTAGTACACTGTACTAGAAACAATACGCACTAGGTTTGCGTCGAGTAACGCCGTTGATCTTTTTTTGAATCGCCCTGCGTGATAGCTGGGACACCCTGTATATAGGGGCGATCATTTTTAAGATTGACATTTGTTTTTTAATCTCGCCTCTTGCAGATAACCTAATTCTAGTCATTGAGCTGGAATCATCAGAGAGGCGGACATTACTTGCACGAACAATCAATGCACATAATCAACTGTTTAACACAGAATCACTAATTACCTTGTTAATTAATTACTTTAAAGCCCATATTACAATTGCCGAATTTAGCCGGTAAGTTTGCAAGGCATATCCGCTTGGAATGAATTTCCAGAATGGCACCCGTTTGGAGATATGCGCCATCAGCAGGAGGAAAGAGAAAAACAGCTGGCAGGGAGGTGAACTAGAATAATGTCCGGTTGGTTACCCTACACCGGGGGAATGGGCAAGGGGAATACAAAGATAACAGGGAGAGTGAGGAGGGAAGGAGAGAAGGAAATTAGCAGTGAGTTCACCGACGCGTGTGGTATTGCACTCTTACTAAAAGACGTTCACACAAGCCCGTCGTCTTTAAGAAGCACAAAAGTGCCTTCACCGCTTTGTGGGCCGACGAGCGACGGGGGCGGTGTTCCAGCAGCACCTGCACGGAAAGCGGCCGATTGTCCAGTTTTCGTAGCATGTTAGCAAGTTTTTGTCTTTATGAGGCATATCGTGGACAGTGGCATCGCAGGTGGTCGATAGTTTTTTTTGGTGCCGCAAACCTCGCATGCTACACTGTCGGTCACTCCAATTAATGTAGAGTATGCCTTTGTGAAGGAAACTCCTAACCAAAGGCAACAGAGAAACGAAGCTTCACGTCGAGGAAGTCTGAATGGAGGTCGCAGTTGCAGTGAGGGGTTTAATCGATGCAGTCGTGTAAGTCGTAAGTTTGGCGAGTTCCACTCGGTCAGTGAGAGACTGCGTGCCAGGTGTCGAAGTTGCCTTGCAGCGTCTGTCCTCGAAAGATGCGCCATCAAATTCGCCGTCAAGATGCTATGTTGCTCCACCTACTTTTTTTAACAAAATGCTCTTTTATGCATTTAAGCACAAAAGTAACTGGAGCACCCATGTATTTCGTCCCACACTTTGGGAAATTTGATATCAAAACCACCGTCATCCTGGACATTTAGTTCAAGTGGATGCGTCTCGCAAACTCACCAGCGACAATATGTAAATTGCAATAGAAGCCCTAAGGTAATGATTAAGAAGTTAATTAGGGAATGTTTGTTAATTACTTGAATATATGTTTCGATTTCTGGTGCTAGTAATGTCCACCTCTTCGAATGATCCAGCTCAAGGACAAATATTATGCTACCTACCACAGGCGAGTTTCACAAATTCTGTGAAACCTAAAAGTTTCCACACTCTATATACGTGTTACATATTTAAACAGTTACATGTTTATTGTTTTCCGCAATAGGTTTCTTTAGGTGTCCATGCCTTCCTTTCTTACCTCCAATTCTCCTCGGATAATTTTTCGATCCGGCACTGTTGAAGATCCAACGCAGATATTCGAATCACTGTGAAGTGATGCTTCGTATATTGGTGACGCGTGTTTTATGCTATTGGGGGCGAGGACTCACGGAGTCACCGTCTATTGGAAGTCCCTCTCTTGCGTAGTATGAGCGATAACCCGGTGTACTCCTTATAGGATAGGCGGTCGGCACTCAGTAAACACACTACGCGGAGCCCTCCTGGACATTTTTTAAGTAGTATCGAAACGAGGGAAGTTTTTTACTGTCAAAATATTAATCTTTGGCAAAAAAACAGCGCCCAAGCACTCAGTAGAGATGGTTAACCAACGAAGCTGAAACGTGAGGCTCCGGCGTTTAGCAGTGGGTTAATCCCGACGCTGTATTGAAACGTTTCTCAAATATTAGTTACATGTTTGTGTTCCTAGTGGAACGCAAGCGCCAATGGCGGGCGGATGCTGATAACCAAGACGCCGAGCTAACTCGAGATATCGAACGCATGCGACAACGGCGAGCCGAGGAGGCGGCATTGCGGGCAGAGCAGCGTCAACGTAGCAATGGCGGGAACGCGTTCGCTAACGACGTCACTAACGGCGCTGCCAATAGCACGCGCGCTTGGGTGCGACGTAGAGAACGACGTAACTGACGGCACAGCCAATGGAAATGTTTATCGAAACATGGGACGAACGGTTTTTCGTTTCGCCTAGCCATATACAGCTTTCGCTGTAAAACTGCTGGCTCTCCCGTAATCGAGAGTAGATGTAAGCATGAAATGGCTACCGGTAAAGCAGATTGGTACCGGGACACAGGTCTGAAAACTTAGTGAGCCGAAACGAACCTGTTCGGCACTGAACCTCGTAGCAATTAAGTCTCCTCTCGGCCAAACGACCATCCGTGGCTCGCCCGATGCTGCCGGCCTGGTCACGCAGCGTGGCGCCATCTCTCGAAGGAGGAGGTGCAAAACCCGCGCCGCGGAACTCACGGACAGGTGGCGCTGAAAAGATCACAGGCAACCCTGTCTCAGTGCCGAAAGATGACAATCAAGTCTATGGTGCCCTGTATCTGCCTTGTGAACGCCGCTATTGGAAATGACAAATTAACTTCAGCGTACTAGAAGTTACAGCTTGAGTGATATTGTGAACAAACATAAGGAAGAAATCGGAAGCAATATTTTTAAGCGAAGCTTTATAGGCTCACAAGTGTCAGTGGTTTTGGGGTGGTGTCACGCTGAAAAGTGAGGCGATCCTGATGATAGTGCAGAAATGTTCCAAGCTCCATGGCACATACCCCTGTCATGTGGACCGATCCTGGTGATAGTGCAGAAAGGGGACCTGTAACGCGCTCTTGAACTACCTTTCTCACACGTGGTACCCAAAGAGACAAAATCACCAGCCCTTCTCCGGTCGAAAAAATGGGGGTAAGCGAAGCTTGTCGTCAGATTCTAGCGTGAGAGCTTCCGAAGCCCAGGCGAAACGTCTATGAAGAGCCGCGGACCCCGAGTTGCGGGAGCGCGATGTTGAGGATAAACGTCAGCGAAGAGCCGCCGACCCTGAGTTTAGGGCAAACGAAGTGGAACGCTTGCGACAGCGTCGTCTTACCAGAAGCTTCGCTTACCCTCAGTTTCTCGGCAGTGGCTCTGCATATTTTTGTAACTTGTTTGGGCAGTAACCAGCGTATGTAATGCAATCCTGTACAAGGGGTTGGGGCCGGAGACCGCATTTCCTTAAGTTTTGATTGGTTGCCCTGATGATCTCGTTTTGCTCTCGCAACGATGCCCGGATGTGCTGGCCCTATTCTCATCTTGAGTGCGCGGATAACGGCTCTGGAGTTTCGCTCAAGGTCTCTTGAAGGTCACCGACAATGGGACCTAAAAGCATTTCATGCTTCACAAAAAGCACAGCATGGTTTACAGACGCTATCTCTTTACCGAATACGTACAGTGACCTCCTACTACGCGTGGTCGGCCGCGATGGAGTCCCCCGAGCCGGCTTCTTGCGTGACAGGTAGGCAGTCGCTGTGAACAAACTATGTGAAATATGGTCTCATGGTGGGCTGTCTGTAAAACCAAATGGAGCATAACAGATTCAAGCCTCAATGCAGTGATCGCGCGGGTTCGCAACGACCGACTAAGCGTTTGCATGTGTGTCCACGCATCATGATTCGCTTTCGCTGCCAGCGCGTTTTCGCACCGTGCCGTGAGCTTTAGGCTGCAGCATATGAGCATTTGATAGTACACAAGCAACCATTGTTAGGTGGACGCTACCAAAAATAACTTCGTATTAACTTGGGACTCCGACGCCTACGGCGACTTGTGATGTGCCGTCGGGACATTTCAATGCTGTTGTTTTTTTTCTTCTAAATTCTTGGACGTTTCAATATCATTATTTCTCAAGTTGCGTCGCACTGTATCTCTATCGGTCTTCTCAGCGAGCAATTTCCCGCTGCTTCTCGAGTGGCCAGGCACGCGGCAATTTTGCTTGAATTCGTGGGCTTCTTTCACGCTCAAAAAAACACATTTATGTAACACGTATTCAGCAACAGAAAGCTGTATCGGGAATTTTTCATGTTGCTCTACAATTTTCTCATTGACGCTGTACTTTTGACTATAATATTTGAGAAGTTGAATAATTTCTTAGGACTAGTTATGTAACTATAGGCGGAATGAAAGAAATAATTTGAGTATCTCGAAGCGACGGCAAAGAACATTACCTTGGTTCTGTCCTGCTACGTGGCATTTGCATATCTTTAAATGTTGGTGCAAGATACTTGGGACACCCTGTGTATCCGCAAATATATCAGGCGAGGAAAGGCAACGAACGCCAGACTTCTCGGAAGATGAAAAAAAAAAAACATCAATAAAAGGCTTGACTTCAAAATGTATTCACGGCACGCAGCAAAGCTTGTGCTGCCTGCACATACCTTGTACAATAAACACACTTTTCTGCTTGTACGTGCAGTGCACTGTGTTTTGTCTCAAAACTTATCTGTATCTGTCTATCTTTAGCGCAACTAGCTATCCCCGAACGCCCAAAATGGATATGCGAAGCCTAGCACTAGTCTCGGCAGCAGTAATGTATTATCGCAATGTAACACAATAAAGCCGTGAAAGAAAGGTTGGTTCTTGGCGTATATAGAACGCCTTTGTGCAGAGCAATTCGCGGGCCTCCATTGGAAATTAATGGTGCTTTGCGCTCTGAAGCTCGCTTTCCTCCCGATTTAGAATTGGGAGGGCGAGTAGTGGCTCGTTTGGCATATACATTCACATCAGGAGAAAGAGGGCGGTGCGCTTGGGAATAATGCCGCACCATAATTCTCCCTGCACAAGAAAGGAGCGGGCGTTTTGCCTCCGTGGTTCGTGGATCTCATTGTTCAGCAACGAAGCGGCAGCCATTGGTGCTCCATACAGGGGTATTTTATTTTCTATCACTAAATAACTTCGAACTGCATACATAAATCAGTTGGAGGTATCTATGGCGGCAATTCATGTGCAGGGTCTTTCGATTTTGGCCTGATATTTACTGAGGCACCACGTTCGCCTAAAGCGTTATGTAGATGTAATAAACAATTGTCTGTCGTAGAAAGTTCTATTCTGGCGCTCGGGGCTGGATTGTAGGAGAAGACGCATACAATAATTGCGCTCAATCCATAGTGTCAAAATAGCTAGTTGGAAATTTTAGGTTCAGGTAGTACTCTTTAGTAATACCTGAACGTTCAGGTATTACTACCTACTAGTAATACCTTTAGTAAGGAACGCATCTCCGAGCAGTTTGATATTATAGTCCCCCACCCATACTTGTCCCCTCCTCACTCCTCCCACAAAAAGAAAAGAACATACAGATCTGTTGTTCACATATATTTGCACAGGCTGTGATTCCAAGTACCAGTCTGCGTATCAAAGTTGCGCAAATGTCGGGATTTTTCTCGGATACAGTGGTACGCAATCACTTGACGCCTACTGTACGCTACATGTATTGAAGCTAACACTTTTCTCCCGCTCATAATCATCATCACCCTATATTTATGTCCACTGTAGGACGAAAGCCTCTCCCAGCGATCTCCAATTGCCCCTGTCTTGCACTAGCGGATTCTAACTTGCGCCTGCAAATTTTCTAATTTCATCCCCTCACCAAATTTCTTCCATCCGCTACGGCGCTTCCCTTTCCTTGGAACCCATTCTGTAGCTCTAATGGTCCACCGGTTATGTGACCTACGCATTACATGGCCTGCCCAGCTATACCGTTTGTTCTCTAATCCACACCGCTCTCTTCCTGTCTCTTAACGTTATGCCTAACATTTTTCGTTCCATCGCTCTTTGTGAGGTCCTTAACTTGTTCTCGAGCTTCTGTGTTAGCCTCCAAGTTTCTTCCCCCTATGTTAGCACCGGTAGAATGCAAAGATTGGTCACGTTTCTTTTCAACGACAGTGGTGATCTCGCAGTCAGGATTTGGTAATGCCTGCCGCGTGCACTCCAACGCGTTTTTATTCCTCTGTAAATTTCCTTTTAATGATCAGGGTCCCAAGATTTCTCAAGATATCCCACCTCGAAATTGCCACAAATTACATCGGTCACACAAATTTTGTCCTGCGGCGCACAAGTAGTAATGACTGGGATCACTGTGTATTTGTGTATTTAAGAACACATTTTAAACACGGATATCGCGGAAGCGGTGACATTCTTACGATATACATTTAATAGAGATGACCATATGCTCCCACAGCTTCAAATGCACAACTGCAAGGTGTTCCTTTAAAAAATGAATAATAAGAGTGTTAACTTGCTAAATGTATTTAGTTAACACATTTTGCTTTCTGATTGAAGTGACCTCAACCTCCTCAAGTTGTAAAAGTGAACTTGCGGTATTTCACTTTTTGCCTGACACTACATTATGACACAATGTCTGTACATATTACGGAAACAAAACGTCGGACTATGACTTAGAACTGAGGGATAACAGTACCGCACTATACCTCGTGTGCAGCTCTTGATTAATTAAACGCCGTTACTAAACTCTGCAGCAACTCTGTTAACATCCGCCTCTTAGTGAGCACAAAATGAAATGAAGTATGTAAACAGAGCATTTATGCAGAGTATGTAAAATCGACGGGAACACCTTAGTGAGCAAACAGCGCTGAAAGCGGTCAACGACAAAGACTAGACGAACATTTGTGCCGGGCACTGTTTTCTCTGGTCCGTGGAGACGAAGCACCTCATTCTGGAAAATGTGAATTTTCTAGACGAAGGCGGTATTTTTTAGGTACATGTGTAATGTCGGCACACCGGTGATGGGTCAGGTGATAACAGGACAGTGCATAAGCGTGCTGTTCACTTCTTATAAAAAAAAACTAATTATCACCTCTGGTTCTTTTTTTTTTGCGTGCAGGTTTTCACGTTAATTTGTTTTTTCCCCTGCATTCATGAAAATGCCTTCATTCATACAGGCCTCAGTCAATCACGTCCTCTTTATTCTTCCTTGTAGGCTTCGCACAACGACAACCGAGATTCTGAAGGAACTGCAGCACTGGAACTTGGAAATAAGCGCGAATCACTGCGGTCTTAAAGCTTGAATGACAGAATCATATCTTTGGATGCTTTGCACGTATCGCAGGAGCGTGTATTGTAAGTCTGTAGCCTAGCAACGGCACAGCATTTCTATGCTGTGCCACCTTACGTTTACTGCTGAAGCCACTTGCGAACTCCCGTAAATTGTGAACACAAGATAAGTAACAGCGGGCAGCGAGAAACAATCTTTTGTCTGTCGTCGTAAAGCGCACCCTCCATTACCGCGGTGAGTTTCCGGCCTGGCTCCCCAAGCCCAATTGCACGGTTTAGAACTTGCGCCGAACGTGCTATGTATATATCGTGTCGGAGGCCTCTGTACATAAACGCCTGCACGTGACGTCATGACCTCGCATTGTCACCTTGCGGGTCCGCGTTACACTTCCAGTCGGTTAACTCCAAGTGGCGATAACGGAGTCGGGCGCTGCTGACGCTTTCAGTAAACACTGTTGTATAGAAATCGCGTCCCACTCTATTTGAACACAATCCTTCTTGACAGCTGCCCAGCGAAACCTTTAGTGTCGAAATTTTATACTGAATGATTTTACGGGATACTCGATCTCCGATAAAGCTGAATTCCCGTGATGGATGGATGGATGGAAAAACTTTATTATGGTCCAATGGGTGGCGCTGGTTTCCTAGCCCGAACAGGGTCACTCCCACTTTAGGACCGAAAGGCCTAGCCTATCGGCCGCTTCGCGGGCTGTTGCACTGCCCATAGCTGTTGCACTGCCAATCTAATGTGAGACTGCATAGAGCTGCGTCCCACCGCTCTTCAGTGTTGTCCTTGTCACTGCGTAACGCGGAGCAACGCCAGAGCATATGACTAAGATCTATGGGGTCGCTATATTTATCGCATGTTGTAGTAGCAGAGATCTCCGGATATATCTTGTTGATTAATAGCGGGTTCGGATAAATTCTTGTTTGTAAGAGCCTTAGCGTAATGGCCTGAGCTCTATTTAGTTTACTGTGCGGTGGGGGGAAGACCCTGCGTTCTAGGTAGAAGTGCTTGGTCAGCTCGTTGTACGTGAGGAGGTGGTCCTTGCAATCAGGAACCTCAGCATCTTCTTCCCTTGTGGCTCAGTCCTCGTGCAGCATTGTGGGCAGATTCCTTGAGGTTCGCGGGAGCGCCGTTGATTTCTCCCATATGAGCAGGAAAGCAGATGATCCTGTGGGGTTTGATGACCTTTCCGTCGAGAATTGGCAGGGCCTGTCTAGAGATGACTCCTTTGGAAAATACTCGGACGGCTGCCCTAGAATCGCTGTAGATCCTGGATCTATTTTGGTCTGAAAGTGCCAATGCGATGGCTATTTGTTCTGCAATTTCTGGTTGCGTGGTGTACGTGGAAGCCGAGTTGACGGCTTCACCTTTGCCGTTCAGAAGGACTGCTGTGAGGGCTCGTCTATTCAACATGAAAGCCGCGTCGACGAATGATCATTCTTCAGCCTGATTTTGAGCTTTCTCAAGCAGGGCTTTGGCTCTGGCTTGCCTTCTGCCCACGTAATGAATGGAGTGAACATTCCTTGTAACAGGCATGACTTTGATATTCTTCCACAGATCCATGAGAATTTCTCTATGGCCATCTATTGCTGTAATTGGCATACCAATTGAGGATCTGTCTTCCTGATCGCATGGGAGAGAATCTAAAGAACTGGGCTCTTTCTTGTGCCTCGGCTATTTCCTCCAATGTATTGTGCATCCCTAGTTGCATGAGTCTTTCTGTTTCCGTGTACATAGGTAGCCCAAGAGCTACCTTGATTACTTTCCTTAACAATGCATTGAGTTTATCTCTTTCGGATCTGTGCCACTCGTGCGTAGATGCTACGTAGGCTAAGTGACATAGCACAAAGGCGTGAAGCAGTCTGACGACGATGTCTTCTCCAAGCCCATGTCGGCGGTTAGTTGCTCTTTTGATGAGCCTGATTGCGTTTTCCACTTTCTTAGCGATACGTGTAATCGTTTTGATTATTGAACCCGTTGGATTCTATCACCAAGCCCAGGACCCGGATGGAGTCCACCCTTGGGATGACGCTTCCGCTCCTGGTATAGAGCGTTATATCGTTCTCCCCAGGAGGAATCCATCCCCTGTTTGCGTCCTCTTCTCTTAGGTCTGAATTCCCGTGATGTCTATATATATTTCTTCCGCGCAATTGTGCAGACTGAGTTGGGCCACACACACACTCCATCGGTCTGACACACAAACGAAAGCTACGTAACTGTAGAGTCGTAAAGAAAGAAAGAAGAAAAAGAAAAAGCTTCCGGGCGCCAGTGATTGATTCCTTTCTCTCAATACCTGGGAACTGCAGTTATGACCTCTTTAAGCTGTCATTGCCGACACGATTATAAAATAGCCTACGAAATTGGGCAAAATTCCATATAATTTATTGTGATTCGAGAATTCACAAGCTAGCACACTACAAAATACAAATACATCGCACATCCACCCTCTCGGCCGGGGATTTACGATCAGACCAGCTTCCCCTTCGCAGCAAAGGCACCCCGCAAGGTTCAGTTATCTCTCCCATGCTTTTTAACTTAGTCATGATTGGCCTTGCCCAGCAACTACAACGAGTCGACAATATCAACCATACCATCTACGCCGATGACATCACCATCTGGGTGTAACGAGGCAGCGATGGTCAAGTGGAGTCAGCCCTACAAACGGCGATTGACACGGTTGACGCCTATCTCCAAGGGACAGGACTGCGCTGTTCGCCGGCTAAATCGGAGCTTCTTCTCTACAAGCCCATTCAGCGGGGACGCCCTCCAAAACACCAATCTGAGTACTGACCCTGTGACTCTATCACCTTACGCCTTCAAGATGGCAGTCCTATACCACACGTCCCTAGTATCCGGGTCCTCGGTCTCACCATCTCTACCAACGGCTCCAATGCCTTGGCTCTCAACAAGATCTGCGCCCAATCTCAAAACACCCTACGGCTTCTTAAACGCATCTCCAACCGACGAGGGGGACTCAAAGAAGAAAGCATTCTCCGCCTCGTGCAGTCCTTTGTCATATGCCACATCACCTACGTTGCTGCGTACCTCAACTGGTACCGGGCTGAACAAAACAAGCTCGACACCCTCATACGAGGGGTCTACAAGCAAGCACTTGGCCTCCCGCATTACACCAGTACTGAACTCTTCAACCAACTAGGAGTTCACAACACCCTTATCGAACTCATTGAAGCACAACAACGCTCTCAGCTTGAACGGCTCACCCTTAATGAAACGGGGCGCTTTATTCTATCTAGGCTTGGCTTTACTTACCATCAGCAGCAGGGCCCCAAACAATCGATCCCGACTGACATTCGTAGCTGGATTCACACAGACCCTATTCCTAGAAATATGCACCCTGAATATAACAGAGCCCGGCGCCAAGCTCGGTCCGGAGAAATCATAAAAGCCTTTGCTCATGTACCTGGCGTTACATTTGTTGATGCAGCCCAATATTCCCATGGCGCACGATTTGTGGCCGTCGCCACACGCGATGGAGTCCTACACCACGCCTCCAGCGTCATTACCCCCACTGCCGAAATGGCTGAAGAAGTGGCCATCGCCCTGGCCACTCTAGATCCCACCTGTCACACCATCGTGTGTGACTCTCGCTCAGCCATCACTAACTTCAGCAAAGGCCGTATTTCTTCTCAAGCTCTTCGTATCCTCCACCAGGCACCACACTCTAAAGAAAGCATGATCTCCCTGACATGGATCCCGGCCCACGCGGGCACTGTCCACCCACACGTCCCCAACCTCAACGAGGTCACCCACTCCATTGCGCGAGGACTAGTCAACCGCGCCGGAGACACTGGAGACGAGTTGGACACCAGGGACAGTCTGACTACTTACAACGATCTAGTTAAGGCATTTTACCTTAGTCGCCGAACCTTCCCCCCACCTCACCCCAAGTTCAGCCGGGCGCAGGCTACCAACCTGCGTCTGCTACAAACAAACACGTACCCTTCACCCGCCCGCCTCCACCTTATATTCCCTGAAGTTTACAATACCCCCAACTGCCGGTGCTGTGGCACTCACCCGGCTACGTTTCCGCATATGCTGTGGGAGTGCCCAGCACAGAACACACACATTAACACCACGACCCTCTCGTCGAGGTTGCGTGAGGCTCTGCGGAGCTACGCCCTCGACGACCAAACCTGTGCGACCCAGCACGCCCGTGAGGCGGCGGCGAGGCAAGCCCTCGACGTCCCCTCATGGGAGGCTTAGGCCCGGCAATAAATGTTTATTCCTCCTCCTCCCTCTGTTTTTTCCTTATCCTGTACATTTCGCCCAATCACTCCGTGCCATTTTATTGTGCCAATGCATTAGTGTTACGTATAACATTTCGGTTGTTTTCCTCGTATTTATAACTGCATTTGATGCCCCCGGCTTCAGGTATTCTTAAGTGAATGATAACAAGAATTATCATTTGAATTTCAACATCTGGGACTGCACTTTTGTTTCGGAACGCCGCCAATAGACATAAATCACTGATGAATCGATAAACTGGAACGGAAACTAAAAACAGTAATTTTACATGCTCATTTGAAATATCCCAATCTGCAACCTATTCCATTGTGCGAATTTTGGTTATTGATATTATTTTTCGCTCCCGTGGTCTGTAAAAGCCTAGTTCGCAGGCTGTCAAACTTCTTTAAAGGTCTACAAAAGAGTTATCGTTGTAGTTTTAGTAATATCCACCTAGCTTAAGCTAAAATTACGTCTTCCGATTGCCATCCGCCCGCCAGACTAGCTTGTTATTATTGTGCTGCTTTTTATTCTAAAGCACGTATTCTGTTCGTCGGTCCCTTCACAAAACGTAGCATCCATTTGCATATATGCTTCATCTAGTACACTTAGCGGGCCAGCCTGCTAAGTGAGTTAGAGTTGCTCACGCGCAGATAAGTACGTGATGGCATGGTGGCCCCGGAGACCTTTTTGGGAGTAAGCAGGTGTATGGCAGACGTTGCAGAGCATGGCAAGTGCAACGCGAGCCTCTCGGCGAGCGAGCAATTAGCGTCGAATTGAGGCTCGCGCGTGATTAGGGTATGAGTGTGCATGCCTAATTTGCTGTGTTGACGCTTCTGGCGAACACTGTTGGCGCCTGTGAACTCTGCCAGGCTTGATCCATTGCTGCATTGCTTGCTCCCAGAGGCTACTGGAGGGGGATAGACCCTCTGGCTAACTTCAGAAGAAAGAGCGAAACACATAAATGCTGCGCGGATCTTCTGAAAATACCAACGTCCAATCTAGTTCGCTCACATGTGACTCGATATTGTAGAGAAATAATAGCCCGTAAAAGAGTCGTGTTACAAAGAGACAGCCTATCGCTTGATCTCAGAGACATCGGGAGGGGAAGAGGTCTGCTAGGTGATATCAGCAGATCTCTTTCCTCGCGTTCTCTCAGTAATGCAAAGTCCGGAGGCTGTTCATCTCAGTTGACCTAGTTCTGCTCCAGCTGGGCATTCGCAATTACACGTTGAGTGCCACTTAAACACCCACATGGCCTTTCGTTCATTAGCAATCGTGTACACCCATCAGCAAAAGTATGCAGACCAGAAATTCAGCGAGAAAGCCGAATTTAATCCCATCATAAAGCTTACGAATGAACTGGAATGTTTGCAATACCAAGTCTGAACCAAGTCTGTCTGAACCAAGTCTACCAATACCAAGTCTGTCTTCATTTACATGCCAAGGCATGCAGGAGATCTGTCTCTTGTCGTTTTAACTTCGGTACACACATTTTTGGTGACGGTTTTAGCTATTACGCTGTGTTTAGCTTTCCCAAGCCTTTCGATATTTCGTCGTCTTGCAGACATTGCTGTCACAAATATCGGTCGATATTTGTCTTTCTGCTATCAGTTCCTTCAGGTACTTACGTCGTTATCTTTGAACTTTTCAATGTTCAATAAACCAGGGTCGTTGTCCTTTTTGTTGGTGCCGTTGTTGTTGCTGTTGCTGCCTAAAAGTGGCTCATACCCACGAGGAGAACTGCTGACTATTTCTTTCGGAACGTATTATTTCTTTTTCTTGTTTCCTCGGTGTACGCTGTGCTCCTCCTTAAAGCGGCACACACATGTTAAACTTGGCCATCAAGGTGGCGCAGATGGGTTTGGACCATGGCGTAATGGATGGCGCTATTCCATCATCACTGACTTCAATCTAATCTTGAGTGCATGCGGCTATCTTACGGTAGAACTGATATTTCTTTTTTTAAGTTTGGTCATTTTCTCCCTAGGCTTTTAACGCAGAGTACTTGAACGGCATGGAAAAATTGTGTGTAATTTATCCCTCTGCTGGTTTGTCATGATCCTTTTTCCACAGGAAACACAGCGTGACCTTAATCGGGCTGAGTGATAAGTTTTAGAGCAACTAGTTTTTCAGTAATAATGAATGAGTGAGAAAGGATACTAACAACTATTATTCTGCTTGAAATTGAGAAGTGGAAGTGGTGTTGCGTTAGTCGTCCATTAAGTAGAATAGATAGGCGGGGGTCACAGTCATACAGTATGGGTGTCAACCTGCAACAACATTTGTAAGATGGAGCGATGATATTACTAATGGAAAAGGGCAGGTGTAGGATTAAGTCCGCTGAGGCAGGAAATGGGGGGGGGGGGGGGGGGGCATAACTGCGCAGAACGGTGTAGGAGGCCTTATTTCTGTAGTGTACTTCACTATGGTGGTGATAGTGACAATGATGGGGCTGATAATGACAATGCATAAATAGTTTATATTTATACGCACATTATCACCTACGTTATAGATAAAAGCAACAAGGCACGAAATTGTACGAAGTCATTGGTACAATCTATACCAACGACTGCATCAACCGTGATTTCGAGTGCTGGCATCACTTTCCCTGCTTGCAACACGTGCTTTCATTCGAAATAAATTACACATCGTCACCTTCTGGGGATCGCGCGCTTGCGAATGAGCTAAAAGTGAGCCAGTGGATATTAACCAACTTTACAAACGCACGCCGTGGATTCCTGGATCCTGCTCTACAAATACGCCTTTCGTGTTCCCTGTGACGGCGTGACTAAGCAATTGTCGTTCGTCTATGGTTTGGAATAGCATTTACAAATGCATGCCGTTAAGACACATCAAAAGAGCGTTGTACGTGGTTTAGAGTGAAAAAAAAAGGGGGGGGGGGGGCGTTGTCGATATTCTGGTTTAGAGCAAGAGCAAGAAATAGGGCTGCGCAGGTCACGTCATCCGTATAGCAGACAAACGGCACTTTACAAGAGTGACAGCATGGCTGTCAATGGAATTGATCCACCGTGACGACAGTAGGCTATGTGGTGTGTTAAAATCAGCTAGTTTGCAGGTACATAATGGAATCAACTGAAACAAGACAAAGACAAGGATAATTGGAAATCACTGGGAAAGGCCATCTTACTGCAATAGACATATATTAGGATGACGATGGTGATGATTGATTGTGCAGCGCAATGGCCGACAGGCCAATTACACTAGTGTTTTTAGGTGCAGCAAAACGATCAGACTAACCTTTTGTGGGTGTTTTCCTATTTTAACATGCAAATAACAGCGCTATCCACCCCACTAGTCGAACTGGATAGTGGTTTGCTCTCAGGAATTGAGAGAAAGAGGGAAAAGAATAAATGAAAGGCACGGATGTTAATTAGGATTTCACCCGGTTGGCCACCCTGTACTGGGGTAAAGTGCAGGGAAATGTTAAGAGAAGAAGAGAAAGTCCGCTGTGGATATCGCTCATGTAGTAGCAGGTTGCTGTCCTACATCGAAGGCGGTCACTGAGTCCGGATCACACACGGCCACTCAATCTGGTAGCCTTCAGAAATCGCAACAACGCTTTCGTGGTCTTGTGTAGCTGTGATATGCGAGGCCATGGTCCCAATATTTTGTTCAAGGTTAATGATTGTCTCTCCAACTGAGGGAAAGCTGTTCAGAGGTCATGTCTTTCTGTTCCAAAGGAGAGACGTGTTCTATAGTATCATCGACAGCACAGGTATTGCACTCGGCGCTATCAGCCATTGCAATCAAACATGTATACGCATTGGTAAATGCAACGCGCAGGCGTAAGCGGCACAGCGTTGTTTCCTCACTTCGCGGAAGCCCTGGTAACAACCGCAGTTGCATAGATGGGTTTAAAGATTACGGCAATCGAGATCCTTAAACACTGGTCTCAGCTGTCCAGCGCGAGTGGATTGAAAGGCGCTATTGCGCTACGTAAAAGAGGCCGGGTCTCCTGAGATACTCTGTCCGTGTGTGATACTATGTGTTGCATCCTGACACTAAAGTGTCAACATGAACACCACAGAAATTGAAGCGAAGAAGAAAAACATAAAAAATATACCTATATCTTTATTCGAACGAAGTGTCTAGAGGTATATACGTGGACGTATCGCAAACAATCGTGTTCGTCGCTTTAAAGGCACGGTGGAATGGCGAATTCATAAGGAAGAAGCTCTTCCGCAACTGCATTCCGTGAACCTTCGCGCTACCATCTATATAAAGTGATTAAAGTACGGGCAGAACTACTTATCATACACGCATAACGTCCCTAAAGAACCCCAGGTAGTCCAAATTTTCGGAGTCACCCACTACGGCTTGCCTCATAGTCAGAATTGGTTTGGGCACGTAAAACCACGTAATTTATTATTTTGTTATTTTTCTACTGTGATCAAATGTGGTGGGTGTAATCCTGCGCAAACAAGCGGGGAATTTATGAACCGCAGCACACCTCGATGGGTTTCAGACCTAGCCTGGCGGGGGGCTCGCTATTCTAATGTAAGCGGCATTTATAATTGGCTCGTGAAATACGTCATAGCACAAAAGGTTAGAGCTGGGGGGCATTATGTAAGAGTTAGGAACTTCTTATGGACTTCTTATTATCCTGCTAAACATTTTTATCTAGTTGATTTTGGATGGATGGATGGATGGATGGAAAAAACTTTATTCTCGATTTTGTGTTATCCTTATTTTTTTCTTGCTGTGAAAGCAGGCGCGTCAATGCTCTGGAAGAAGATTCGGTTGTTGTTACCGCAATGTTGAACACACGGATCTGCGCTGGTTGCACCGACTCAGACATGCTGCAACACACCACACACAGAATGAGTGTTGATGTGAGGGAAACATGCGTTTGGCTGTTCGCGTGCCTATGCCCGACGTATCGTAAAGTGAAGCGCACAAAACCAAAAATATACGTTGGATGTATTTCCACAAAAGCGCAACTGGATCAATCTAACCTGCCCGTAAAGAAGTCTAAGAGATACGTTGGACTTATACCTCTAGCCACGGCCTTATCCGAAATATTGAAGTAAATTAAATTGATGTGGTAAATTTGCAATACCTTCTTTATCGAAAATGTCTTCCACGTGCAAATGTGTGTATACACGTAAATGCCTTATCGCAGATATAACTTTCATTCATATTTATTCCTATGTTTTATATAATGAGAATGCTATTGTCTCCTATGATTTCACTGGCTCCATTGGTTGTTGGATGCGTAAAATTTTTACTAAAAATGAAGGGCGTCTGCTCCCCCGATTACTGCGACACTGCGTGTGACACTGCGCGACATTTTGATAACCGGCGACTGCGCTTTCACTTATCTTAGATACAGTTCTTTCTTTCCTCCTTCTTACTTATGTGTCATCTTTCCTTCCTTTCATCCCGTTTCCTAGTATAGGTTAGCGAATAATCCGAAATATCCTCTGAATAGCCTCCCCGTCCTTCCTTTCCTTCTCTATCTAAGCAATGAAGAGGTAATGACGGCAACCCCACAGTCCACGAGATAGCGAGCAATTATTCTGCCAATAATGCGGCAGCCGCCGAAAGAGATTGGCCCAGTAGTAAACGTGTGAGCGGCCTTACCTGACACTCCGAACTGGAAAATCGCCTGCCAGTGCTCTCGTATTCCGAGGCACGTCCAACTAACCCGACAAGCGTGACGCTCCGCAACTGCGGCTACTCGGAAGCAGCACCTGCATGCCCAACACGTCCACTGTAACGATGCGCTGCGAATGAAGGACGGAGGAGGGGAGGGGCGAGCTGGTTGGCGTCTCTCGGATAAATAACGCTAACGTGGTCGGAGTTGTGATATACCATAATTGCGGCTGGCCTAATTATGGGCATCGCAAAACAAAGTAAAAATGGGACACTTTTGGCGCTATCGCAACCTTGACACACATTTGTGGTGCGCGTTTCGTCTCGTCTGTCACGGCACTTTAAGCGCTAAAAGGGGTTAGTAATTGCTGCGTTAAAAAAAATAATAGTGACAGTGGGGGAAATAACGTTGCATGTTATTTTCATTACCCTTAGAGTATATACTCCCGAATTTCTCGCTGACTGGTATAGTTTTTCGCGCAATACCACGTTCAAACTTCGACAAAAAAAATGGTTTACTCGAGGGAGCAATTATAGGTTTTAGAAACGGCATTAGCATAAGCATTAGGTAGATAATTCTGTAACACTGACGCATCCTCACCTAAGAAGGGTGTGCAAGCAGTACTACCTTCTTTCTGATTCACCGACCTGTGTGAACGCATATATTGCTTTCTGCTGCGTTTTCTTCTTTGCTGGCTTCCATTTTTCCATCTATACTTTCCTCCCACACCATAAATGGTAGCAAGGAATAAGTTTGCTCTGGTTAACATTCTCCTAGTCTATCCCCTTTGTTGGCTTGGAACAATAAAATCTATCTATCTATCTATCTATCTATCTATCTATCTATCTATCTATCTATCTATCTATCTATCTATCTATCTATCTATCTATCTATCTATCTATCTATCTATCTATCTATCTATCTATCTATCTATCTATCTATCTATCTATCTATCTATCTATCTATCTATCTATTCAGCTATTTATCTAGCCAGTGATATATCTCTAATTTGAAGCAACTTTAGAGGAGTGTGGTGAGCCTGGCGACATTTCCAAGTTCGTACTGGCCTAGCTTGCTTTATCTTTCAGCTGAAATATCCGCTACAGGTACGCCACTCCTTACGGTTACTTTAAAACGCTATTGAATGTACAGTGCATCTGAACAAGGTGATAGTCTTGCAGAAAACGAGCAATCCTCCCAGCCGCCTGCTCGTGACCAAGGAGGTTGCTCGGTACACGTGAACTGATCTGCTCGAATTCGTGGCCATCGTTTCACTGCGAATGACGTCATCAATTCTTGAAAAAAAAATAATCCTGGACCAAAACGATAAGTTCTGAAGGAGGAGCAAATTAAATTTTCCGGCAAAGTGCATATCCACGGCTTAAGCAACTATGAAACCTCCCGCCAGCTAAGGGAATTGTACATTTTGTAGAAGGAAATCCCAGACTATGTATCCCAGACTGACGTACGTGCGCCTATGGAGGCGCACGTACGTCAACTTCAAGAAATGTTTGCAATAATGCATTGATGTAAACGGCAGCCATTTGCCTGATGTAGTTTTCAAAAAATAACCTTGTAATCGGTGGGAAATAAATGGCATACTTGGTGGTAGTTTCAGACACTTTTACTTATTTCTTTTTTCTCTGCTTCCCTATGTAATACATGACTAGTTGAAATAGGACAGTTGGCTTTGCGCCAGCCTGTGTAGCCAGCCTGTGTAGTCAGGCTTTGCGCCAGCCATATATATATATATATATATATATATATATATATATATATATATACATGCACAATTTCTCATCCAGTATAGCTGCACAATTCGCCATCTTTATAGCTATCTTACGTTGGCATGGTTCAACTAACAGCTTCAATCAATCATTTTGATGTATGATTGGAACTGAAGAATTGATGACGTTACCAGATGGAACTGTCAACGAACTTGAACCATTGAAGTCCACCCAACTATTGACATCTTATTTCAGAATTTAATGCTAAAATTTATTCAACGTACGTTCTTCTGTGCGCTATGAAATGCAAAAAAAATGCTTACATATATTAACCTGCTATCATTTCCTTCTCAATGGCTCGCTTTCATTGCGTCGGAAAGATAGCACCGTTTTCTCAACCTTAGCGAAGTATTTCCCACAGGGTGCATGTTTCGTCGCACGACGTGTTCACAGTGCGTTCTCCGTCCTTCCTGGGGAGATGCCTTCTATCGCGTTCGCCTGCCGTTCGTACTCTGGAATGATTGGCTTTTACTTGGCTACGCCTTAGCAGCCACATCCTCTAATATAGGTTTCACTTACACTTCCATGCTATTTTATATTTCCTAGGGATGAATTATGCACGAAAACGGCACTGCGGAGCAAAGTAACCAAAGAAAGAAAAGAGAGACAGGGCGTACGGGCTTCTTGAATGCTTATGTCTTGCGCCTCAGTTGGCACCGATCCACTCAAGAACGTGAATGCCTCACGGGATGACAAACTCGAGAAGCCTTTTAAATCGGGCGCTACGAATGCCTTGGGCAGATGATAACATATGCCTACTCTTTCGTGAAACACAATGAAGAATCCCTCAAAACAACCGACCAGAAATAACGCCTAATCAAGAAAAATTATGTGTAGCGCGAAAAATAAATTGAAATACGTACATGATTGGCTGTTTCAAGTAATTACTTGAAACAGCCAAACATATACGTATTTCAATTTCGACAAAGTCATGCATAACTTTGTCGGCACGAAAAAGTATTGCAACTCAACACTTTCTAAAAACGCTTTGAAAGCGATTTGTTCTTTCGCCGTGAGCTTCTATTACGAATGATAATAAAACAAAAACACGGCTTTTTAATGACATCAGCGGCCTTTCGTCATAGGTTACAGGGACGTCCATGTGCGCTTGCGCTGTTGTATGTAGTAGTCAGGTAGTAGGCGCGGTCATTCATGCCACATACGTTGTCAACGAGGCAGCCGTATCAAATTGCGAACCAGAGCCACCGATTCATCGCTCAGTCTCGTGTTCCCGGCACCTCTAGTAGGGTTTGTTCAGGTGAGTGAAGCAGCTTTATTCGGTCGATAATAGACGCTAGTAAACTTAACGTCACCTGGCTAGGACCACTCGGGGACCATTAGGTCAAACCTGACGGCCCTCTCGCGGGTCCTCTGGACTGCCAGGGTTTGAGAGGTCTGGTCCTGGGCTTCATCATTTCGTCTTGAGTGCAGTCAAAGGGGGGATCCTGAATATTTTTAATGCGATCAATTCTTTGGCTCATCCCAGGTACTCAGTGGTAGGTAGGTTCTTCTCTTACCTCGTTTTCGGGTCTCTACAATAACGATTCAGTGGTGATTTAGCGGTAAATGCGTGAGAAATGCGTTAGCCATTTCTCACGAATTTACCGCTAAATCTCTCGGTAGCTTCCCGGGCTAGCTGGATGGTCCAAAGTTGGTCCTGAAGATCAGAGCTAGTCCGTGCGGCTCTCCACCGCGTCCTTAGTTCATCCGGGGGGACTGCTATTGAACGCGAAGTTTTCTCTTATGCAAACTGCATCAGTCAAAGTCCAAAGCCACCGACAACCCAACGAACCCACGAAATGCTGAGCGACACGATGCGATGCATGTGCGATTTCATTGCTTGTTTAGGATTGTATTTTTTAACTTTGAAGCTGAATGAAGGCATATTTTGTTAAGTTGCATAGACTTTATTTTATATCTTGTAGCCGTTGATTACACGCACACACTCACACTTTCATGGACGCCTCTACACTTGCACAGTATTGCCTTGTGATCGCTGCGGTAGTTGGTCAGAGGCTCTGCCGTTGCCGCTACACGGGATCGGCCTTACGGGCACGATCGTGCTCGAGCTTAGGTTCGCGTACGGCAGCGTTTTCTGTCGCGCGCTGCACCCACGGCCTACCCATGGTGACGGCCGGGAATGCATCGCATGACGCGCGTGATGCCATGCAGATATAAACAGTTCGTCTGGGTAGCTTGGCGTTGGATTTCCCATTTTTCTTATCGGTACAACAGCGAATGTAAACTGCAGTGTTTTACGATACGTATGTCCTCCGTCGTTGTTCTATTGTGTGTGAAGATGCGCAGATAGTTTCATTGTGCAAGTTGGCTTTCCTGCAGTGCGTTTTCGGCGCTCACGGACGAATCAGTGAGACAGAAAGCTTCGCTTTAAAACGTTAACGATCATGAGCTTCGAACCGGCGACGCCACTCACAGAAGCCGAGTGTCTTAGCCACTGCTTGCGGAAGGTGTGTATGTCTGAACCATATGAATGTGTTGAACCGGCGGTACAAAACAAATGTCAAAGGAGAACAGTTTCTAGGAAGAGCTTTGCGTGAAGTCAGAGCAATGGGTTCACCAAGATTTGAACGAAGTAGCATATCCATGCGTCATTAGTACTAACACACATCTGTTATTTCGGTGTTAAGATAAAATCAACAATACATTGAAATGATTTCCAAAAACGCACACTTTGTTCTTCACTAACACAGCACGCGTGCCACCTGTGGTTTATCTCTGGTACTGAAGACATAGCTAAAATGTAATATTTAGCGAAAAGGCAGTTCAAAAATAAAGTTACTCCTCAAATCTTCTAAGGTTAACACTACATATATAGCCATTACTTTTTTATGGCTGCGCATAAGAGAGTTTTGACGACATTACAGTGTTAAATATGGTAATACAATCTCGGCCTATCTCAGCACCGCCACGAGCAAACTTTAGAAAGCCAGCACAGTTTCGTATTCATAATTATTCGTGGATGAAAGCAAGAAGCCTGTGACTCCACATTTTCCTATTCTAATAGAAGTGTCTGTACTTTTTCAAATGTTTCCACTGGAGACGTATTGAATGCATGATTTTCAACAACTAGTGTTAGGCTCCGCGAGATGTAGTCGCGCTTCAATCGCACGACCATAATTGACGTCGCTGCTCATTGTCTTGAAACCATATTTGAGCCTCCCGTTCGCGACCATGTGAATTCATCTTGGTCCAAGGCTGTTGACCCAGAAAGGCACGGTCATGCTAACAAAGAGTTTCAGATACAGATCGCTGAAACTGATGCCGCGAGATCATGGCCGGTATTTTGTAGCGATGCCTTTCGGATGCTAATGCCTTTTCGCGCTTTTCGCGTTCGGTCACTGGTCAGAGCGACGGTCCGCTCACGTTATCAACGAGATCAGCCGGCCGGGAGCGGTGGATGAGAAGACTAGTATAGAATAAAGCATAACGCATCGCTACAAGATACCCGCCCATAAGTCGCAGAAATACGTGCGTTGTCTTGGCAACACAATGCTTTGCTTCTTCCGGTATATGTCTGCTGGCTTTCATTGTTTTTGCTCCTCGTTATCTATCGTGACGTACAAATGGCCGTGAAGGTCTTGAAGTTATGTAATCAGCCGATCTGCGCATGCGAGTAAAGAAGTACATCGTGAACGACACGGGCTCCCATGGAGATGAGGCGCGGTAGAGGAGGGAGATGTCACTACCTAGCAATGAAAGCAAGCATATACAAGGACTTTAGCCACCCCCTATTATTATCCTGCCTTTATATGGACCTGAAATGGCCCCTTGTTTCTCGTCGTCGATTCAACTTCTTTCGAATAAGGCGACAGGTCTTCGCATCGGTATCGCGATGGTGCATTGCGATAGGCCCGTTCATGGGATCGCTACGGCGCGCGCGCGCAGTCGCAGTGAGCGTGTTCAATATAGCTGCGATAAAAAATGATAAGTAACTTGTAGAAAGCAAAATATTGGGGCTTAAGCAGCAAGCGTGCGTGGCAGTTTTCCGACAGAGTTTCATTTCATTAGTGTAACGGCTCCTTCTGTCTTGGTCTCGTTTGAGGTAGTACAGTGCATGTATACATTCCCGATTAGATGCGGCGGCTGCTTAACTAAAGATACTTCAAATACCTGAACTTCGATTAGCCTTTGATTTGTTTTATTGAATAGTCATTCAGAATAGTATTTTCTTTGTTGGACCAACGAAACAGTGACCTCTGGGCGTAATATGAAAAGACACGTACATGGCTGCAAATATATGTACGCAGAAGGCTTTCACGAGTCCCACACATGCTCTCTTGTTATAGTTCCTTCGTGCCTTATCTTCGTTCCGTCGCAGCATGTTTTCCTTGACAATATAATCTATAAACAAAAACTGAATTTCAATAACTCTTCATGACGGCCCTTGAATGTGACGATGCAAATCTCCCACTTTTATGGCTTTGATGTGGCATATTTTTTGGAATATCCTACTGCTGGTGATCTTGTTTTTTTTTTTGTCAGACAGAAATGTTGGTCCGTGAACGTTCTCTGCGCAAGTCCCGTGTATTTGAATGTTTAGTGCTTTTCGGAACAGCGAAAGGCAGAATTGAGTTAAGTCCGTTGTTTGAATGGTTTGAGTCGTCCTTCCCAACCGTATACTCCAACCTTACTGTGATACAAAATACAATTGTCACGTTTTAAGGTCGCGCTTTTGTCGTGATGCATCCGACATGCTGTCAATACTCGTGAATGGGAAATAACCTTACTCGGCTTGTTTTTATTTGAGCTGCTGCGTCGAGCTTCCCTGTGAAGCGCCGAGTGGCAAACGAATTTGTTCCTTCCACGAGCAGTCGTCTGAAAATGCAAAAGGTTGCAGGAGCTTTCAACATGTCAAGTCGCGTTGTCGAAAGGTTCTTTTTATGCTCTCTTTTGGTTCCGTTGTCTGCAAGGTTTGTCACCACGCAGCGTGTATGAACAGGTTAGTCGGGAAGCTCAAACAGCAGGTTGTCATCGGCTCCCTACCGTAGCTGGCAACTGCAAAATGCCTTCACTTGAAGCTAACCAGTATTCCAATTTCAAGTATTTGATCAATTATGTGTCGGGCACGAATGTAGGTGGACCCAATATGTTCAAGGCCACATGAACCTAAAGAAGATATTCAAACTTGAGTGGACACCTATCATTCAGGATAATCAACTGAAAATGTGAAATAAAGAGAGATACAATATATTTTGACAATTACTTAGGCTGAAATTCACTAGTCATGATACAGGCTCAGTATTCATCTGGATCAGAGAGCAAACAGGGATAGCCGATATTCTAGATTACATTAAGCGGAAGAAATGGAGCTGGGCAGGCCATGTAATGCGTAGTATGGATAACCGGTGGGCAATTAGAGTTAGAGAACGGATACCAAGAGAAGGGAAGCGCAGTCGAGGACGGCAGAAGACAAGGTGGGGTTAATGAAGTTAGGAAATTTGCCGGCGCAAGTTAGAATCAGCTAGCGCATGACAGGAGTAATTGGAGATCACAGGGAGAGGCCTTCGTCCAGCAGTGGACATAAATACAGGCTGCTGCTGCTGATGATGATGGTGATTCATCTGAACTCTACTTCAAATCTTTGTCCGAGATTTAGTGAGTACCAAGAAGAAGTATTGCAATTCACGTTGCTTAAACGGCCCCTCACCAGACCACATAGCAAATTTCGGTTATACGCTGGAAGTTGTTACGTGCCCTCTATAGTGAGCCTTGTACGGCAACAATTTTTTCAAATTGCTTGGCTAATAGCCGAGATAGAAAGATTTCAGTGCCGCGAACCCTTGATTTCAGGAGGCGAGCGTCACCGGCAACAAAACGCTCTCTCCACCTGCCCCGTCTAGCCTCCGAGAGCGAAATTCCTTCCCAGCATTCTGCCATGCCGGAAGCCAAGAATTGCGTTACGAATACGTCACGGGCCCCGCCTTATTATTTTTTTCTCGCTTTCTTCCTGCGCGGTGCACTACTGCCGACAGTCGCGCGCGCGAGCAGTTGCGTTTGCCTCGTTGCGCGCAGCGCACGATTTTGCGCGCTGTGCACGAGAACACCTGACTAGCGGCATAAGTCAGTGCTACACGAACACTGAGGCAGACACGAGCGGATCATCGAGCATGATCGCGCGCTGGAACACGGTAGAAAATGACGTAGTTTCGTTTTCTACACGCTCGACTGCACGACGTGGAAACAAGTAAATGAAGCGGAAGTACATCTCTCTTGCTATGGTACTAAGTAAAACGAAGACACGGAGACATTCGGTTTGTGTGTATTGTTATTAGCAGCGAGGCTGGTCGCGCTAAAGTCCCTAGGTTTCCTGGTCTTTTTTTAAGTAGCGACATGTACTCCGTCGGCCGCCATTATCTTCCTAGATAGCATGCGACCGTCAACGGCCATGGATATCTACGCTGCTCGCTTCAGCGTGCAAATGATTTCGGGGGAACAGCGTTAGGAAGAACATGGCTGCCGGAATGAGCGCCGCCCAATGGGATTAGTCGGCTGTGCTTCAAAGCTTGTCGCTACTTAAAGAAAGCAAAAAAAAAAAAAAACTATCTAGGGACTTTAGTTCAAGCCAGCCGTAATTTGTGGTTTGTATCAAGAAACTATGAAGAAGAAAATAAACTTTCTTGCCGAGATGGGCTTCTAACTCGCTTACCCGCGGTTCCAAGGTGAGCGTCGTAACCACTATGCTATACAGCCACTTTTTCCCCTTATTACATGGGAGCAGAATCTTCAGTAACCCAAGAAACAAGGCGCTACAGGTACATATTCAAAATTCAGGCAAGCATGTGCACGCGTCCAATAAAGGCATCCAGTCCGGCGCTGTTTCTTGAGTAGCGTACACACTACGAACGTAGGCAGCACATTCCCGAAAGAACGACCGAGTGCTTCGCGGTGGTTCAGCGTGCCTGTCACACAATCTACTGCGCCAGTAACTATGTAGACCAAGTACTACGAACATGTCATATGGTGGGTCACAGGGATCTTTAAAAGGTAAGAAAAGAATTGTGTATGGTGCGATGTCTAAATCTTTTTTAAGTGTTCTTTGGAGAATGTCCCAGAAGAACACGGCATCCCTACAATCGACAACACAGTGATCAATCGTTTCACTATGTGGACACAAACGGCAGTTTGTAGACCACGGCACGAAACAGCCCCTTTTTTCTAACCAGGTTTTGACAGGAAGGGTTTCCGAATGTAAGTTAAAGAAAAAGTTTTGATCCCTGGAGGAATGATCAGTCGACGGACGCGCTTAAGTACATCTAAGTAGCAACATTCCAAATAAGGCGCACGATAATGGGGATCAGGAAACAATGTGTCTATCAGTGCAGCAGAAATTTCTTTACGGGATGCAGTGAAAATATAATCCAAGCTTTAAAGCTTTAAAAAAGCGAAAGCCTTCAACAACCTCTTTCAAGAAGCCCCAAGGAGCAGGTGGCGCATCTCTGACAGATGACGACACAACTATTTCTGGAAGGTAATTCATTAGTCGAAGTTGTAACATCTCTCTTAGAAAAGGACTGTTTACATCACGAAAGAAGAATAACCGGGAGACAAGTTGCCTAACAAAAAGGTGAACTAGGCCAAGACCACCACTCTCAAGAGGAAGAAAAAGGTTATCACGCCGCATGGCCTCAACTCACACGTGAGCTCCATACATAGGTAGCAAACACACGATGGAAAGCTTGCAACCTAAGTCGCGAGCAGTGTAATACCTGCAGGACATACATAAGTCGAGCTGCTAGAAACAGATTGCAAGCTTCAGATCGGCTAAATATGGACAACTGCCGCCCCTGCCAGTTGTTAAACTTACGTTGTACTTCTGCAACTTCCGCTGACCAGTGTGGATTACTGTTGCGATTTTGAGAGAGGGGTACACCTAAGTACTTAAAGTCTTGCCTCCACTGAATACCTGCGAAGTGAGTTAGCATTGTACACCATAGACCGAACCAAAATCCGGAACTCTTCTCAAAGTTCACAGTTGCACCAGAAGCTGAGCAAAACTGCTGCGTTATGGCAAGGGCAGTCTCCGCACTTTTCTTGTCAGCGCAGAAGAAGGCTATGTCATCTGCATAGGCAAGTACCCGGACCTCATTGGATAACAATTTGAACCCGTGAAAGTTATGATCCTTCAAAATTCGTGCACGAAGCGGTTCCAAGTACAAAGCGAATAATAGAGGAGACAAGGGACATCCTTGCCTTACCGATGCCCTGAGGTAGATAGATTCAGATAGACAACCATTAACTATTAGCCTTGTTGTGCCATTAGCATAACACATGGAGATGCCTTTAAAAAGAAGAGATCCAATGTTTATGTGCTCTAAAACACTAAACAAGAAGCAGTGATTAACTTTATCAGATGCTTTTGCCAAATCAATCTGAACTAATGCAACCTGACCCGCATTTTCTGTCACACACTCTAGCACAGACAGTGCAACGTGGATATTTGTCTGAATTGATCTTCCTCTAATGCCACATGTCTGATGGTCTCCCACCAATGATCGAATTACTTCTTGAAGGCGACTAGCTAATATCTTAGCAAATATTTTATAATCCACGTTGCAAAGTGATATGGGGCCATATCGCTCAACTTTCAGCAATTTTGTTGTATGACTGCTTTTTGGGATAAGTACAGTGTGCCCTTGATAGAGCGTGGCAGGTAGGTATCCAATACTGTAAGCTTCTTCATACACTTTAAGCAGAAAGGGAGCCAATATAGAGCAAAAGCACTGATAAAATTCCGCACTCAAGCCATCAGGCCCAGGAGTTTTGCCTTTAGTTAGCGAAGCAATGGTTGCTTCCACTTCCTTGATACTTATGTCTCTATCAACGCCATCGCATTATTCTTGACTGAGCTGTGGCAGCAACGAAATAAAATTTTCCGTTGCAGCTTCAATCTTAATTACTTTATGAGACTGAAAGATATTCTCGTAATGATCCGTGAACGCTTTCGTTATTCTATCCTGGTCATTAAGAATCGCTCCGGTATACTCTATCTCGAGAACTTGCTTCGACAGAGCATGCCGACGCTCATCCCCAAGCGAACGACTACAAGGCTGTTGCTCCAAATACCGACGAGTACGCGCTCGAACTAGTTCACCTCTGAATCTCTCAGTGTCCATTGTCTGTATTTGTGCCTTAACGTTGTAAATGTCCTCAATGTACTTGCCAGGATGAAGGCATTCAAGTTCGTGTAGCTTACCTAGCAACTTGCACAACTCTTTATATTTCCTTTTTTTCTCAAAAGACAATATGGAAGCTTCTTCAATGGCTATCATTTTAACTTCTTGCTTGAATATCTCCCATTGCGCAAAGACAGATAAAGAACTATGACTTGAAACGTCAGTAAGAATTTCCGGGACGCGCTTGAGAAAAGGTTTATGCAAGAGTAACTGATTAATAATTTTCCATAAATCCCAGTTCATCCGCGAACTTTGACACTGCCGGTTGCCAAAACAAACCGACACCACACAATGATCACTGAAGAACACACGGTCTATGCTATGCTATACAATCACGCTTGCAGATCATGCATTTATGCGAACCTTATGATTTCGTTCGGGCGTCGTCGTCTTCGTCCACAGCTGGCGCATTCGCACACTCGTGCTTTGCGAGGTGAAGAAGAGTTTTTGCGCGCTGAGGGCACGTAATTTTGACGCATTAAGTCTTTGTATGTAATTGTACCTAATCGTAACAATACCTCGGTCGAAATTGAAATCTACGTTGTACATTTTTTTGTTCTGTACATTTGTGACATCTACCATTATAAGTCCTTAAATTATCAACTGAGGCAAGTGCGAGCATTTAAAGGTGTTGCTTTACTCGCTCAATACTTAGAATACACGGCAGTCAATACTTAGACCTGGCAGTCAATACTTAGAATAGCCGCGCCAATGTTAGCGCCATGCATTTACCGGTACACAAACACAAAATGCGCGGCCGCTCAAGCAGGAGTCGAGTGACACACAACATAGAGAAGGTGTGAGACAATTCTTGTGGTAGTTCTTCCGCCAGCACCGGATTTCCATCCCACACATATATGAAAAAAAAATTCTTTTTTTTTGAAGAAGCTAAACAATCTCGATTCTGCTTTGTGGCGCAGAAGGAACGAGGCATAGTGCTCAGGCCTTCTCATCGTGCAGTCTGTACACAGTGGCGAAAGAGCGTGCGTGAAGGGACATGAACACGTTGAAACTTACATGCCGGCCCTGTCCAGATTACACACAGGAGCGTGGCTTATCTACGGTGGAGCCATTTGACTGCACATGAGCAGCGCAGGCCGCAGCAAAGGGGGATTACAAATGGCGGCTAATCCGTGAAAAGTATGGTGATTTCAGAACACCACGTGATTCATTCTGTCTCATCTGTTATATAGAATGGGCGGGAGCTCCTCTCTTTGAGCCGGTCACTCACCGGCACTTCTCCCTAGCCCCACTAATTGCCCCAGTCAGCGGCCGGTTGCCGGACTACGGTTTCTAGTCCAAGTCCATCGACATCATCAACTCCTCCCCCAATGCCACTATAGCAAATATTAATTGATTGGTTGATTGATTGATTGACTGATTGATCGATCGATCGTGTATAACGCCTCAAATCAACATCGGGGCTACGAGAGACACAGTAGCGGAAATCTCCGCTATGATTTTGTCCGCCATGGGGGTTCTCTAAGGATCTCGTTGAGCTAAGGACACAAGCGTTATCCCATTGCAGACACATCGAAACGCGGCCGCCGTGGCTGGGAATCCAACCCATGACCTCGTGTTGAGCAGCAAAACGCCATAGTCGCTGAGCCACGACTACGGGCGAAGACTCGTCAACAGTGGCGGAAGAGACCGCTTCAGCCACCGTCGCGTTCCCAGCCTTCATCGGTCCCGGAGTAACCTAGATCCGCAAAATGGACAGTGAAATATGAAGGCCATTGGCATTAAAGCAAGTAAAAAGTAATAAAGTAGCGTTCTTCCGCAGCACTTTTTTTTTGTTTCTCAACCTAATCCCGTAGGAGTTCCGCGCGCTTGTTCCAGTGATGCTTTAATTTTTCAATCCCGCCAGAAAGTAGTTTCTCTAGAGGCCTTGACAATACTCATCTAAAGCGGGCATGAATTCCTTAGAAAAATGTCTTGCTCTTGATTAAGATCATGAGGTTTGAAAACGGAAGAAGTTCCAAGGAGCCAAATCAAGGGATTATAGAGGAAAAGGCAACACTGTGAACGTATATCGTGCAACTTAGCCATTGCAACTACAGATTGTGTGAAGTGGTATGTTATCTTGGTGAAAAAGAACTTTTGCGAGTTAGTCATATCCGCGTGCTTTTTAACACGAAAGTGTTTTATGCCGGGGTCCACCAAGACTTCACTGACGTATTTCCGTCACGGAAATACGTCATAGAACATAATACAAAGAAAGAAACCAGAAGAAAAAGTTCCACAAACATGCAAAATTTGGAAATCGAACCCACGACCTCTCGGTCCGCGACGATAGATCGCCGAGCGTTTAACCCATTGCGCCACAAACGCATTTGCAGAGAGCTACACAGACGCGCCTTATATATCTAACACTCCTCCGTGTACCCGCGCTCTTGCTCGGGGCGGTGCCGCCGCCTACGAGCAGAAAAGAGAAGTACTGCATTATGACACTAACGCGCACCGACAGTGAACGCTTCGGTGGTCTCAGCACTACGACGCCTCGATGCCAGCATTCGAAGGGACGCTGGCATCAAGAAGCACTACCAACGCCACCTAGGTGGCGTTCACCGTACTCAGCACAGCGGAGCGTGGCCTCCGCAATTAGCTCTGAAAATGTTTCTGAAGTTGATCGCGGAGGCTGCAATTACGACGCGCTGTACGCGCTGATTTGACTCGGTGACTATTCAGTTACGTGCTTTGTTTTTTTATTTTTTCGCAGCCAATTGCCGAAGCAATTGGCAAGTGTTGGATAATATTTTCCAATGACTGTCTAGCCCTCTTGTTAATCGACAATGAAAATGATTGCTTGTGAATCTCAAAAAAAACAATGGCGACCACCTTGCCAAATAGACTGCGCCTTCATTGGGCAATTTTAACCGGGTTCTGACCACCGGCTTGACTGCTGTTTCGAGTCCCGTGTGCATGGTGTATTCGAGTCTTGTCCTCAGTCACAAATTGATGCCAATAGTCTTGCGAATTGCACTTGACCAGTGACAAGCATTCTTTTGAAATTTCTTCACGCATGCGTTTTTGCCCATGGTCAGAAGTCGCACCACCCATCGTGCACAAATTTATTAATATTTCTCATTTCAATTTTTCATTCAGGCTATATGAGCCATATAAACTGAGATGCCTAAAATATCTGCTTTATCGCGCACCTTCACTCGGCGATTTTCCGAAATTTCAACCGTTTCTTGTTCAGTGACCTCAACTAGACGTCCAAGCTACGCTTTACCGTTGGTTGATTTACAGCCGCGTTCGAACTCGTTAATGCAAAGGTAAACATTTTTTAACGTTTGTGCAGGAGCTCCGTGAACATAATCCAAGTCGGCTTTGATGGGTGCCACCCGTAGGGTTCCTGTAAATAAAAGTGCTCAGTCATTACACAGAAGTAATCTCGATCTATGCTCTTCACCGATACCGACTCGCCCACCTCAAACAGCTGTTGAGCCCAAACTGAGCGTCACTTCAGGCAGTCACTTGGCATCGGTTACCATGAAAAGTGTTCCTATCTATCCATATATATATATATATATATATATATATATATATACGGTAATATAGCGCCATTTCTTGAACATTTGCCCTACTTGTAGAACTACTCTCGTATGCTTTCCCATAATACTCTCTGCGGAGAACACTTACGTGTATTACATTGCTTTTTTTAAGGACTGTGCGGAAGTCGTTTTAACGATCGTGACCGTATGGCATGACAAAGGCGTTGAGGCGCTGCAAACTGAGCTCGCATTGTTTTTCGAGTGAGCGCAATAAACGGAATCCCTGTCCCCGTGCCTCCTTTAATAAATGGGAGAGCACTTCGCCACCGCGATGTCATATCTCTCCGTATAATGAAAGGATGGCATAACCGCTGATATATTATGGTCTCGCCGTGGAATGCGGCCGCGTACGTCGGTGGGCACCCTTCCCGTCTCGCTTTCCGACGTCCATTCCGAGGGACCCATAAGCCACGATGCAGGCTTCTGTCGCGGTTAATTCCTCTAGACAACCCCTCTGAACTTCGGACATAATAAATGAGGTTGAAGGGACATCAAATGTCTAGGAGTCTGCACTGGGAACTACGGGCTACGAGAATTCAACATATATATATATATATATATATATATATATATATTACAAAAGAGACCTCCAGAAGTATCTTAGCCAGGGCAGCTAAATGTGCCGCTAAATATAGGCCATGCTTGTGCGTCACAATCATGGCTTGTTAATCGAAATAGAGTGGAAGGCGATTGAACGTTATCGTTGAAGTCGCTGAAAGACAAAGCCTTTTTGGGCGAGCTTGCGGTGAGAAAAGAGTTTATGAACCGTGTGATTTATTGTGAGAGGTGCGCTGCACTGACAACGTTTCGTCGATGTCCACTAGAGGTTCAGTCGCCTTCCAAATTTTTGTCATTAGTTATCACCTACATCCTTATCGTCATCATTTTCATCATCAAAATAATAATAATAATCATCATCATCATCATAGCTCTAGTCATCACATAAAAACGGGACCCAGAGGCCCATACTGAGGGGGGGGGGGGGGGGGGGGGGCATATCCAGTGGCCCCAGTGGCACTTATATTTGGACTGCACATTCTTCGGGATCGGCCCACGAAAGAGGCTAGAAGCTGATTAGAAACACATCCTCCTTCTGGGCTTTTACGTACCAACCTAGTTCTGATTATGAGGGGTTATGACCCCTTTCAACACGCGATGATCATTGTAAAGATGCAGAAATGGGGGGGGGGGGGGGGGGTGTAACTCGCAAAGGAAGACATTGTCTTCAAGAAAGCTCACTTGTAGAAAATAAACGGTGTAGCGTGCAAGTCTGGGTTCATAACCGCACGCACCATTGCTACGGCCTCTATTTGGAGTATATATTACATTTATATTACAAATATACAAATATATATTATACAAATAAATATATGTATATATATATATATATATATATATATATATATATATATATATATATATATATATATATATATTATACAAATATAACAGTATATATTTGCAGTATATATTACAATGAGCAAGTTTTCTATTGCGCCATTTGATGGCTACCAAGACCTGTTTGCCATGTCTCGTTTGCTAACAAAACGTACAACGTAACACTGGAGAAGAAGGAGTTCGTAGCGGCGCGTGTAAACAGCTCGCTGCAGTAGTCTCCCTTCAAAGTTGTCAGCAAGCACACAATGCTTCTCAATGTTTTGTTTTGTGTCGCACGATTTCGCCTGGGTCGGTCCGACGGTCGGTCGCCGGTCGGGTTCTCGCCGAGTAGACTCCTCTTTACTCATAGAAAAAAAAAGAAAAAAGATTAGGCGACCTTAATGTTCTCTTTAAGTGTCTTTAATGGCGCTAGCCCCTAGACCTTAGGTTAACGCACTGGAATGATGAGCGGTTAACGCACTGCGCTGTAATGATGAGCGATAACGCAGCCAACCATGGAAGAAGACGACGACGACGAACGCGTGAGCAGTGGCACGAGCGCGTTCGCGTGGTTGCGCCGAGGGGCGCCAACGACCCAGCTGTGGAAGAAGACGACGACGGTCGAGCCATTGCTGATGGCGATAGTTTATCACCATAAGGGTGAGAAAGACCGGACGGTTAGTTGGTCCTTTCCTTAACTAAACTAGTGCTCCTATGTCACATCTATCCTATACAACTCTTAACTTGAACAATCACATCTTTTTATATGTGTTTTTATTAATCTAGTGCTTTCGGAGACACCTCAACTTCCGGTTACCCGAGGCCTACTTCCGGTGCGCTCCTTGAAAAACACAATGTCGCTAGATACTAGCGCCATTAAAGAAAAGAAGGTCCGACGGCGCAATTCGAATATCGGCCCCGCAGCGCAGCCTGCCTATGCTCTGACCGTTAGAAAACAATAACTCTTTTTTCCTTCTTTATTTTCTGAAAACCTTCAGTGCAATACATTCGCAATCGCGCGTATGCGTTTCTCGTGACAATACCAACTATCTCTGTCAAATGGCCACTACGTGTTGACTGTATGCGGATTTCCATACTATGACATATACTCCACAACGGGGGGATTGGCGAAGAAGCGGTCACTACGAATCGTGCCAACCATACAGTGGGCTAGAAAAGCCCCCTTCAAGCACACTGTACCATCGCCAACTAGCTCTTTGAAATGACCGTCGCGTGTTGAAATGGGTGATCACGCACAACGGGGGATCGGGCAAGAAGCGTGTTTAGTGTACTGCAGTTACAGCATCTCCCTTGAGGTAAATGATTTGAAAGTTGTCTCCCCAAAAGCCAGACGAGCTCTTGTATAGTAACATGCAGGTGACAAATTTGAGCGCTTAGTTCGTGTGAATAGCCCATAGAGTCGTGTCTCCTCTTTCTCTTTTTCTTTCCCCCATTTCTCTTCCCACGTGTAGGGTCGCAAAATGTAGACAGTCTAGTTAACATCCCTGGTTCTTCTTTCTTTTCTGTCTCTCTCAAATTTATGTAATAATTTTTGGTCTTTGGTATAATATTTGTATTGGCCCATCCGGCAAATTCTGATGTCCTCCTCTGCTGTGAAGTTGCTAGCAAACTTTTTTCCTTTCACAGCGAAGCTCTTAGCCTCTCGGTGGTCGGTATTTTAACACCTGAGCTGCTCGAGCTCTTGGTTAGGCCGCGTAGTGCGAACAAAAAACTTGGGCAGCTTGCACTAGTGGTGCAAGGCTGGAGTAAACAGCGGAGCTGGTGATAGACCTAGCTTCTTCCAGGTTTTACTAGGCTTGGCTAAGTTTTGCTAGGAAATACTAAGTGCTGCTAGGCACGGTATTCCGAATCGGCTCGCCGCCGACGCGTGGATTCTCGCTTGGCCGCGCGACGCGCTTCGAGATGAGCGGCTTCTTCATCGGGTGTCCGGATCTTCTTTGGTCTTCCCATGCCAAGGCTACGTGTACTCGCCACAGAGTCAACGAGAGTTGTGCCGCCGTCGCGGCGGCTCCGAGTTTGATCTCCCCGTCTCAAGCTGCCGCGGCGACGGCAGCTTGCGACGTGGGGAGTGACGTCCCTAGCGTTTTGTGTTTAAAGAACCAGCTTAGCAACTTATTTCAAATGTTGTTACAGTACCGCTATGGGCGGCGGCATGCTGTGAAAATTACCATTACTCCCATTACTCTAAATTACTATTACTACAATTACTATAAAGCAATAAAGCATTGAAGACCACCCTCAGCAGTTGTATAGTAGTTGTTTTCAACAGCTTCGCTGTACATGCACTTTCGTGAGGCCTGAATGGCGAGTAAATTTTCTTTTTCACTCATCGCCAATCTTTATTTATTTATCTGAGATCAGTCGTCACACAACGAGGCTGTATTTCTGAACGCAATTTTGTGATAGTACACAGCACAGTTGCCAAAGGTTACCTTCTGTAGCGAAGCGAGGACGCTAGAAGAACATCAGAAAACGCAGTCCAAGGAAGTTTTAATTACCAGCTGTCATTTTCTTTTCATGCCGTCTGGCTGGCAATTTAGGAGATTAAAAGAATGGAATCTGGGGGACGAGATTGCTTCGCCAGACGGTTTCATCAGAATCGTGCTCTAATACAAGAAATGAGCTTTGGCACAGCGAGAACAAAAGAGATCTGTTTCTAAGTCATTTTTTTTCTTTCGCTTCGTCGGAAAAAAGAGTGAGTGAATGAACAGCACAGGCGACCAGGGATACTACGTTAGCAATAACTTGTTATTAGCGTTTTTTTTTTGCGCCAGAAGCTTGGAGGTGATGTTCGCGATGGTATTTCTCATAATACATAACACTTACCTTGCAATACTGCTTTGCAGTTCGTATAAGGATGAAAACGAAAGAAACAATATTTCGCAGAGCTCAGTGAGTTCCAGCATTACAGCTGATACCTCGTTAAGGCAAAAGAAGAGCAAGCTAAGTTGAACTGATTGTCGTTGCTACGCGCCGAGTTCTTCGTGCGTAAGCATAGAAATGAGTTGACGGGCTGTAATTACAGAATTTTACTGGAATTCTTGCACGATGCAAGGTTACATCAATATTTATAGGTATGTTAATTTTTTTTCCTACAACGCTTTAAGGCAGCTCACCAGGCAAAAAAAAGAAAGAAAAATACTGCGCGTCATGTTAAAGTGAAAAAAAAAATATCCTGACTGAGAAGGGCGACACGCGACCACGGGCCAGGCGAAATTCTTTTGCACTTCGTCTATTCAAAATTGGCACCCTTTCTCCGTCAGCATAGTGTCAACTATGTACATTCAGAACTGCGCCGCTTATTTTAGTGTTTTCATCTTGGCCCTTTTATTTGTTTTATGGTGCTTCTGTTCTATTCTGCTGTTGGTGTTGCTTTACTCTGTACTAAAGATATCGGGATAATAAATACAGCGGCTAACCGGCGCAGATTATCTGTGCCCGGTCCCATATGATTCCTTAAAGCTACTTCTTTTTTATTATCAGGAGCCAAAAGCACCAGTGACTACATATCTTTACTGCTCTCTCTACAGAACTGTAATGCATGCGTAAGCTTCATTCACATCAGCACAAATGTTTCTTGTGTGTCGTTTTTTTTTTGTATGTACCCCTCTTTTTCTGCTTCTATTTTTGTTTCAGGTGCATAATAAATATTAGTCAGTACATGTTTTCAATAGTGCTTTTTTTTTGCTCGTAAATCCGAAAACCAGCTTACGTAGTTAAAGCATTTACATGTCTTTAAACATTTCTAGCTTTGAAAACACCAGAAAAAATGCTAGGATTCATGATGATGTGCAAGCAGAACTATATTTTATTGCGATAGCAATTATATGAACACTAAAGGTGCCTTTCTGCCGTCGCTGTTGTCGTCGCTGTTGTCGTCGTTGCCGTCGTCGTCGCCGTGAGGTTTCGTTTAAAGTCTAATGGCGATAAAGTCGTCGCCACGTACAGTATGCTGTGCGTACGTATATACAAAATTGGACTATGACGTACTATACTACACATACTACATTATACTATACTATACTATAAAGGGCTGAAAAAAATGTGATCCACCTGAATTGGAGCGCGAACTACAAGGAAAACCCTTACAAACCCTTACGATTTTCTCGGAAAGAATAGCCTCGCAGTTGAAGACAAATTCGTCTTGGTCCGGGATTCGAACCCGCGACCAACACCACTCCGGGTTGGTAGCTGTGCTATCTGAGCCTGGTTAGCTTCGTTGGTAGAGCTACCACCCCGGCAAGGTGTTGCTTGGTCCCGGGTTCAAATGCCGCACAAAGACGAATGTTTCTTCAACTGCGAGTCTGTTCTTTCGGAGAAACCCGTAAGAGTTTTCTTTATACCTTCGTGCTGGCAATTCGGGTGGATGAGAATTTTTCCCTTTCAGGTACTTTACTATACCTAGGTACTTTCCTAGGTACTTTTATGCGGCAGGGCAATCGAATCCAGTCACCTAACACGCTATGCCAACGGTGCATTTATTTTCCATATCATAAACCGGCAGTGAACGTTATTGAACGAAACCACTTATAGAGTGCATATATACGAGTATTATTATGACGTGGAAGAACGGCACCAGGTCTCGCCTGCTTGCGCGACGAGCGAGGTAGAGGAACAGGAGGGGGAGGGAGGCAGATAATAAAACAGCTGGCCCAGGAACAGGTACTGTCTCTGTCTCCTTTATTCCGTTACAATAGCAATATATATATATATATATATATATATATATATATATAAAAGATGCGCCATTCCTGATATATCGCAGGGCAAGCTATTGAATTAAAGAAGGAAGAGTGCTACAGATATGTGCATCCAAAAGGGTTTCCTTTCTCGTGGAAGGCTGCAGCTCCAGTGTCGAGTACCGGTGTATGTGAGCGGCTTCGAGACTTCGACTGCCTGAATTTCCTGAGATAGGCCAATGAAAGGGCAGGCCGGGGCGTTATGGCATACAGTGGAACAAAGAAAAGAAAAAAAAGTGCGAGAATACGAAGATTAAAAAACATTAATGGTACTAGGCATCGATTTTCTTCCGACTTCTATTGTATTTTACATGACGTGCTCCTTATCACTTGGCGAACACAACTCGTCAATATACTTTATTTGTGCTATATTATTTTTTTTCATAGAAGCCGGTCCCTTGCATTACGGTTTGGTGCATTAAACTGCTAGTTTGGAAGGTAGGAACGATCCGGCACGTTGTAAAACTTTATGGCTGCGACCTCATTCAACTGAATGACGTCCCTGTATAACTGAATTTCTTATATAGTCTGCAAGGATGTATAGCGCCCTCGAGGCGGCGTATCGGCTCTTGAGGCACCGTTGTGATAAGGCTATAGCAGCGTCTTATCTTTTTTGTCCACATTTATTGCAAAATTATGCTTCACTAAGGGATAAATGAGATTATAGCCGAGCCATACTCGTTGCTAGACGCTTCGGACTTTACGCTTTGCAAAAAAAAGTATTCGTTTTCACAGGAAAGCTTGTTGCGTCACTTGATGAGTACGTGTATAGTTGCAATGACGTGCACTCAGAGCTTCGAATATTCAAAGGGGGGCAAAAGGAACATCGAAAAATGAAGACAACGTGTGCACCTCCTCAATGATGTTAACAGCCCAATAAACTGTCATACATTTACAATACATTTTTCATTACACTCATTCTAAGTGAACATACGGAGAAACTACATGAGGAGCACTATATCCAAGAAGATAGTCAAGAGAAAACAATGCAGTACTAACTTCGCGTAAATGCACAGCAAAAACAAAGTTGATTTATAAGGCGTCTGTCCTGCTATTATCCATATTCTATGATATCTGTCTCCAACTGTCTTTGATTTTACATAAGAACTTCCCGGGCGTTCTTATTACACAATACGTTTCGATATTCAGTCGTACGGAAAAAATTCTGAGTCCACATCATTTTCGTACGGCGAATAGGGAAGAACTGTGCAGTGGGAAATAGAGAAGAAGAACTGTTCTCGTGAATAGGGATGAAATGTGCGATAGGGAATAGGGAAAGAGATCTGTTATGCCTCTTTTGAATAGGGAAGAACTGTGCCACATGGAATAGGGAAGGAGAACTGTTCTGGTTCTTGTGAATAAGGAAGAACTGTGCAATTGCGAAAGCCTTAAGGAACCGATAAAGGAAAAATACGCCGTAATAACGAAGAAATAGAACGGACGCCCTGCAAGTCCAGAATAAAGTTTACTATTATGCAATTTTATCCAGGAAAGCTCCATTATTTTGGCGCAGCTAGGGCTCGACTCCAACATGTCGGTTGCATTTTTTGTTCAGGAGACCTCCTTCGAGAAAATAACGGATTCGAGATATCAAGATCAAGATGAGCCGAGTTGGAACGCGACTTGTGTAAAATATGGGAAACTCAGGATGGCGATATTCTATCAGCGAAAGCGATGTTCGGTTCTCATTGAGAGCAAGATGTTCTCTTAAAGCACTCAACATAGAAGCGATTGAATCCAGTCGACGTGATGTGATTTCAAATATTTCTTTGCGCTCTATCTACCAAGCCATTCTCAAGACGATGGTGACTGCATTTTTTTTTTCAACCAGGACACTTGATTCTGTTATTTGGCATTTTCCTTCTAGCTCATGGTGTTATCGTCTCGCTCAAGCCAACCCTCTCTCCCCCTTCCGCTTCTCCTTGCGCCATACCCCAAACACTTTATTTAAGAAGGTACTTGTAAGTGAAGCAACCCGGGGCCAGACGTAGCTCCGCACCATAAATAGGTCCGTCTGGAAAGATTAATAAAAAAACAAGTAACAAAGCAAACATACGCCAAATGCACCTCACAAAGTTGATTTTACAAGGGCGTGCTGTTTTTGGAAGCTCCGGTGTACTGGTCGACGCAGATGACACTATGAAGCGCATTGCGGAATCACGTTCTCAGCAGAAATGTCGTCTTTCCTAATCGAAATCGTATTCGATAGAGGAGGCCGAAGCACTGAACTTATCTCGAGATGACAAAAAATAATAATAAAGAAGGAAAAGGCGAATGACTGGTTAATGTGATTGTTACCTTGTCAACTTGTTTTTATGTGATTGGGCAACGCTGGTTACTACCCGTGCGCTGTAAAAGCATTCGCCGTTGACGACAGCTTGCTACGACGCTGGAGCATCCACACGAATCCTAATTGCTAAGCGCACAGGTTTGCTCCAATCAATTTCACTTGCTTGAGTGACCTACAACATTGCTTGAGAAAATGTGTAAAGTTTGTGAAATAATTTCATCTATTTTGGAGTAACTTCTTCCGCGGTTCGTTTCGTGAGGCGCAATACGCCTGCCCCCTCAGGTTCCCTCGAGCAATGATGTTGAAGAACGAAAAAAAAAACTAATATGGCAGTTAGTAGTTCTGTACTGCGAGAAATACTGTAGTGTACTGAAAGAACTGCAATGAAAAATAGCTTTTGTGTGTGTGTGTGTGTGTGTGTGTGTGTGTGTGTGTGTGTGTGTGTGTGTGTGTGTGTGTGTGTGTGTGTGTGTGTGTGTGTGTGTGTGTGTGTGTGTGTGTGTGTGTGTGTGTGTGTGTGTGTGTGTGTGTGTGTGTGTGTGTGTGTGTGTGTGTGTGTGTGTGTGTGTGTGTGTGTGTGTGTGTGTGTGTGTGTGTGTGTGCATAAAACGCATGATTACAAACACTAAAATAATAAAATACTTTGCCTGCACAACGTATTGGCAATGTCATTCACCGTTTTTCATTTTTAGTATGCCTCCCCAATAGCAGCATAATGTTTCTGCAACAAACTTTGTACTCAAGCCGTTAATGTGTTCTCTCATTTTGTCTTGACGCTACTTTTGCCTAAATGAACATGGCCATTAGGATTTCATTCCAGTGTTGGTCAAAACTACATTGACTGCTTCTAAAGCAAGATAATACGTCTTCTATCACAACTCCTCCTTTGCAGAAGCCGTGTCTAAGAATACCTTTGATGTAGATGGTATCACTCACACTCACAAGCATTTTCGCATTTACCACCAGCACATAACTACACCATACCGCCATAAGGAGCGAAAGAAAAGCGAATACTGAACGTTAAAGCATACCCAAGAAATTATGCGAGCAAAAGTGACATGCAGCAATGTATCTTCATCCCATAATCAATTTATTTCAGTTTTATATGGACGCCAAAAGATGCAGTGTTGTCATATTTGTGAACGAAAACAGCCACCCGAGGGCCCGACAGGCGACCCATCCGCACCGTGGGCTGACAACAATTGAGCCAAGTTGTGTTTTGTATTTTGGCTCTGAAATCTAGGGACATATGTGCCTGCTCGACGTACGTTCGCCTCACTAACTGAAAGTCATTGTACAAAAGGTAAACAAAGTCATGTCAGGCACGTGATCGCACGCACACGCGCAAACAGTGTCGTGCACTGCTAACTGCACTTATCTCTAGCGCGAGGCAATACTTCAACCCTACATACGCCAACTCCGCACAGGGTTCCTAAAGCATCCTGTCTTGTTGCCGTCTTAAGTATTCATGGCCCTCGTGGCAGGCCCAATTTCGAAGAGTGCAGAAAAGTCGACAGAGTCACGTCCAGTAGAGACTGCCAGCGAAAACAACCTCTATTCAAAGTACCACACCGCCCTCGCTGAAAAGAAGCTGTAATTACGCTGTCGTCGTCGGCACGTGACAGCGCCAAGGGTCCGTTTACTGCAAGGTTTAAAACCTCATTAGTTCACTGTCGCACCAGTGGCTGCATAAATGCGTACTATGTTACCACTACTTAATGTATGCGTTGTTTCTTTCATGCATTTTTGTTTTAACTTCCCAGCTATCTTTGCAGCTCATACCAACTTGAGGTAAAGTTGCCTGTGCAGAAACCATCTGTATCCGCAAAAGTACAAATATATATAAGTTTTGGTGCACGCCATATTATAGAGACTGAAGAGCTGGGAGAGAGGTGCCTGAATAATTTTGGCCACCGGACTCCTTTAACGTGCAAGCAAACTCCGCGGCATGCGAATTTTTTTTTTCATTACAGTGCCTTCGGAACGCAAAACAACAAAGGGCAGTAATCGAACGCTCTTAATTTGAATGCAACCAGGTCATTGACCGATGTGTACAAACGGCGACCACTCATATGAAAGAAAGCTGATAGTCTGCTTTCTTTTATCGCGTCTCGCACTGCTAGAATGCGGTGAATCTGTACAAATTCGTCGAAATAAATAGGGGGTTGCCACGCGGCCACCAGAGTCGACGGCTCCTGAGATCTCCTCAAAGTGCTCCTCGAACGCTGTGCTTTCGCGTATCGAAGGCATTTGAAATGATTGCAAGTAGTGGAGAAACATCATGGCCACCATTGTTCAAACTGCACCTACACGCTGCTCTGGAATCATTAACTATTCGTTCATATGTTACCCAGGAGCGTATGTATACTAGTCTTCTAGGCACATGACGGCGTTTGCTAAAGGCCAAGAGATGGTTTAGTCGCGGTGATAATTCTCATGAATCGGAGCACGCTATTTCAGAATCGTAATCGCCCACGACAAACTGGGGTGGCTTACCATAAATGGTGGCTCCTATCACGGAGGCCATGCTAGGAGAGGCCCTAATATCTTGAATCATAGGTGCGCACTGAGTGAGCGCCACACCTACACGAGTGCAGCCAAAAGAGAGACAGATGCTAAGTAGAGCTATCAGTAACCTCTTTTACCCAAAATTCAGTAACAGTTGCCAAATACACCTAATTTCATCTTTATATGCAACAAAATTAACGTTTTATACTGCCTGACTACCTTTTATTTGTTAAAGTTGGACGTGTAAGGTCAATGAAGGAATGGTCTCAATTTCTTTAGAATGGCGGCGTCTGTGGATGTATTTCGGAGGGTACAGCTGGCAGTGTTATAGAGGGCAAAGACAACATTGTGTTCATCGCAAGCAAGTTCTTCAAAATTAGGATGACAGTGTCCATTTTGACAGCCTGCTGCTTTTTCCGTAAATGTGCTCAGACCCAGAATAATCGCCGAATTCTGGTGATTTTTATGAGCCAGAAAGGCAATCGTGAAAACAAGGCTACAGGCATGCTTGAACAATCCACGGTGTTTGCTTAACGCGGGGCACCCCAATTTTTCCGCCGTGTGCACGGGAGTAGGCTTACCGAGAGCATCTGCGCGTGCGGCTTCTTAGGTTCTCAAGCCATGTAGCCATGATAGCGTTACCTTTCTTTTTCCTTCTAGCATTGTGGAAATATCAGCGGTAGGCCTTCCGTTCTCGAGCACGAATTACGAATTCTGTGTAGCCGCATCGCGGGGTGGGGCTTAGCTTCAGACAGCATTAAGGTCTCTGGGCTGTGTGACACGTATGAATATTTTAGTTCGGGCTGATCGAATTTTTTAAGTCAACGTTGCCCGCGATGGAGCTGAAGGAGCTTCTTGTAGTTTGTTTTGGAAATAGGCTCCAGTGGAATGGTTTTAGGAATGGCTTCCAACCTTCACCCCAGCTGAACGCTGTTGAGACGGCAACTTATGCGAGAGAAATATTTTTTAATATTTTTATTGCATACGTTCAGTCTAGAAGACGTTCACTATAGCGAAGTTTTCACCCTGGCAGAATGAGGAGACGATATAGAAAAATGGGGGAGAGTGAGAGAGATAGTCGGAGAGATATTTAATGAAAATACACTTAGGCATATAATTCTGATCTTTACACGATCGATAGATGCAGACTCGAGAATCGAAATGCTTGGCGAAGGTGACATTCATTCGGACTGCTTTCCACTGCGAGTATTCTCAGATGCTATAATTTCCTCCGGTATTTACAGGAGCTAACACGCTATTGCTAGAAGACACGTCCACTTGTTGATGGCTACACCGACAATCCTTTTTCAATGACTGTTGATCATTTAAAGCTTCCATCTTCCTGTGAACTTGTGAACTTCATTTCAAATGATACGAACTATGAATATATTCATTTATTGGCCTTATAATATCGCTCTTTTAAGGATATATTAAGTGCGCAAGATAAAGTTCCCCAACGGAAAAACCGCAATGGCACGCTTTTCAAAACAGTTGGAAACATCAGAGTGAAATAGCTAGATTATATGCGTTTTGCTAACCTTCTACAAAAGAAAGAAAAAAAGCGCCATGAGTATTTCCTGTGAAATACACGCGAAAGCTTCTTCAACGCCGACGGGCGGTGTAGCGCAAAATCACTTATAACGTTTTCTTTTGAAATTATCCTTCACTTATTCGTTCAAAGATTTATTAAAATATTACTCAGCAACTCGGTTGGCAGTTATTGATTGTACTTGGTGAATATTGGGTGCTAGCAACCGAATTTAACGTTGTTTTCAACTGAGCGAATATCTTTTGTTGCGTTCCCTCTGATTTTCATACGTACGGCCCTATTCTATTTTGGGTAGACGGGAACATGTTTGAAGGCAATCAAGTCCCCTACTGTTCGCGAACAAGACATTCTGGGGCCGACGATTGCTCGGTTAAATATCGTTACGTAGTGAAAAGGAATGCACTGTAGTTCAATACAATATGCATGTACTTGTACAGCATTCGTTATTCGAATGCAATACCCTGAATATGAGGCACACCCGATGCCACGGTCTAAACCCTCCGCCGCAAGTGCGACCTCGACCTGACTGCACCGACGCAAGGCACCTCTTATGCGTGAGTTGTTGTTAGGTGCTCCCTTGACGAAAGCTGATTCAGCGCAAACTGAAATGGCTGATATTGCGACATTCGATGTGTACAGCTGCCAAGAAAACATTGACACATTGTGCCTATGTCGTCGATTTCATACATGAAAGAAATCATTATCTAATGCAATTGGAACGACTGCGGATATCGCCTACTGTCTATGTTGACTCTTGTGTGATTTATACCGTCTCTGCCGGGCAGTCAAGGCAGTTTTGTACTTTCTGAGGACGACTGCTCTTTAAGAACGTCTTTTGACGGGTTAGCACTGTCCCCGCGATCTCGTTCGTATTCAGCACGTATTGTTACCCTTTCCGGTAGTACAGCCAGCTAGCCCATTTTCTGGCTAATTTCCCAGCCCTATCTCTATCTCTATACCTCTTTTTTTCCATCTTACTTTTTCCCCCTTTTTTTCTCTCTCGCTCCCTCTGTACTGACCAAATGTAAGCGCAGTATCAGGGCGACTTGTGCACCTCTGCTTTTCATGGTGCAGCAATGTAGGCTTAGCTGCATAAGTACTGAATTGCAGAAGTCTTTCGGCGCAAGCTATCTTGTTTTTTTAAACACAACGACAGGAACTTGTGGCACCCACCCACCAAATTCCCACTAAATTTGAGCATGCTTAGTTACTCAGCTCAGAACCATATTGCTGCGTACTGCGTCCTTCAATCACTCGAGTACTCGCTCACCTATGCCTTCATCAATTTTCGCGTCGCATTCACTTTGCCTATCGTGATGCGAAGCTTTTTATCATCGTGTGTAATGAGTAGTTGCAATAGGCAAAGTCAAATGATCACTGTAAGCAAAACAACGTAGCTGAAAGCACACCCCCAGTTTGGGACGCAAACCAAATTTCCATTAGCTTTTACGTTGTCTAGTCAGGCAGCCCAGGGCCAATGTGCACTGCACTGCGTGCCCCCATTAGTCTGGTACTGAGCTAGCTATGTTTGCTCATCAATATTCACTCGGCATTCCTGTTACAAGCGAAGCCTTTCTCGGCTGGCGCGTGCTACTGCTTGAGCATATTGTAGATTAGCATGAACGAAATACACGTCAACCACTGAGCCACGAATAATCGGATCAGATTACTTTTTAAGGCTCGCGCACTCGAAAGTTTTTCGTTAGTAGTGGTGTGGTAATTTTTCAACTATGCTGAAACACAGCTAACTTGGGGCGTTCTTGCGAAAAAAAGAATAAAGTACGAAACAGGCATCGCCTATGCTTTCTCAACCAGCCCTCCCACGCACTTACCAACCTAAGCTGCAAATATATTTAGCATCTCGGCGCACTTAGCGAGAAGGAAAACGAAGTGCAGCTTTGTGAAGCAGTGTCGGGAAGTTGAGGTAGTTTGGGCAAAATCTGAGATTTCTTCTTTTTATGTCGATGCCCCTTAGCAACAACTTCTTTTGTTATCTTGTTTCGTGCCAGTGACGAGAAAGATGGAGGAGCCTCTGCTTAGATAATGGCAAAGTTTTGAAGTTGATCGCCTTGAAAAGGGGAGTCGCATTTCCATCAATGACGACCGAAGAGGATTGATGAGATGGAGGGAGGAGTTTGCGCTGGCAATGCGTGCGACGCCGCACTTTGCATCACAAAGCTTACACAGAGATTACTCTGCACTCTTTTATTGAGAGAAAGCGGCTAATCTTCTTTTTTTTTCAGTTTCTTCAGAAAGACTTAGAGGGCTAAGAAGATGACACATATATGTTCAGATAAGTTGGACTCAAAAGTAAAGTAGAGGCATCAAGTTGCGCTGTATTTTTATTTCACTTTCTCCTGCCCTCGTTTTTGAAAGACATTTTTCTCCGCTCTCACTCGCAGAGTAGCATGTAGGCGAATGCTTCTACGCCGGAAAACATCTCTGCTATGAAATAAACACCCCTCCCTCCCGTCGGCATAGAAAGTATAGGCCACTGCAGCAGGCGCAACAAGTATCGCTGCCGTGTTTCTACAAAAGAAAGGAAACCTATGTAAGTCAGCAGAATAAAATATTTCGTTTGGTTTCGCTTAGCAAAGCATACGGAACACCTACAGTTGTCACAATAGTACAGTCCGAAAAGAAGGCAGGCCACTACTGTCACTCCAACAACTAACTATACCATATGTGAGAATGCCTTGTGACTACGTGTTACTACTGAAATTTCTTATAAGAACTATATATATTATAACAACTATTCTTATAAGAACTGGAAAGAACGCTTACACACTATCTGACAAGCTCACTAGGGAGCTCCTGCAGCGATTTTTCTTTTCAATTCGCATTTTTCACATAATAGTTTGGTTAAGGCGTGCTTGGTGCGACCTGCATTTGTCGTTACGAGAAAAAGAATATTTCCTTTTTCCATAGTATCGTGGGGAAATACCACTGACTGTGCTTGCACCGATAGGCAGACATGGAGGGGGAGTGAATGTGTAAATGCGTAGCTGGTTGTATGGGTTGAGAGAGAGACGATGAATTGGTCAGATGGCTTATTAATTGATGTATTCCCAGCGATCGCTTTGATAACTAATAGTGGTGCGAGAGTGGAGTCGCTCCCTCGCACCGCACAAAGCGTATACTAATTCATCCAAACACGGTGCATGCAAACAGGGTGAAAGAAAACAAAAACTCTGTGCGATGTCGGCAAATCTTCAATTCGTGATAGGGCTTCAGATGAGATTAATAAAGGCGCTCACATGACAGCCGAGGAAAATTTCATGTGTGCTTCCGTATATTGGAAGGCTGTGACAAGATGTCCGCGCCAAGACACTGGCACCACCTATCAGATGCTTATCTCTCACCCACTTGCGCACCATGCTTAAAGAGGGGCGGCTTCTCTGAAACCTACATCACGTGTACAGAACCAGCGACGGGGAATGATTTGCATTGTTATAAGAGCCTTACACAGACAGGGGTAATTGGAGATCGCAGGGAGAGGCCTTCGTCCTGCAGTGGACATAAATATAGGCTGATGATGATGATGATGATGAGTCTTAAAGGGCAGCGCTTCCACAAGGAAAGCGTGCCCTATTGAACGAAACGGTGTGATGTGCTTAAATTTGTCTGCACCAGCCACACAAGCACTGCTAACACAACTGGTTCACGCTGAGGTAAGGGTATCATGAACACCGTCAGAATAAAATGACTAGATGCAATGAATATCGCAGCCTCTAGAGAAAAGGCTTGCCTATTGATGGCGGTAGGCATTTTCTTGCTTATGGTATTCGCTCGTCGACCATAGTAACCTGATCACTGTCGTCTGCCACTCCACAAATCCATCTGATCTTGGCATCTCCTATAGGGCGTCAGGTGTGGGATTGATTACGGCCCTGTCGCGCCTGCACCTACGAGCCGGAGAACGCCGAGGGCAGAATATTAGGTTTAAATTCCTCACTCGTGGCTGCATACGAAGCATTCTATGAGCTTGTTTTCTGCGCCTCTCAGCGTGAAACCGAATTGTCTCGATTCATCTTTGGGTTACGTATTTTCATTCTTACTTTGCTTCTCATAGTAAATGATGTACTAAAGATGCCGTATGCTTATTGTTAGAGATAATGAATCCTTGCGCAGATTTTCTGAGCCTCTCTGACAGTGCATCGTGCATGGTCGAAACTACATTGCAGAAACAAAAAAAAAGGATCAAGACCCTTTTACTATTTGGATTTCTGCAGGAGCATTCAAACGACCCATAACGTCGAAACTGAGAACCACATGCGACGAGCAAAGATTAACTCTGAGGACAGACGGCAGGCTACCCGCGAACGCTTTAATGACCCGCAATATTACGCAACGACGTGGACATCTTAAAAGTAAGGCTGAATAGTTTGCAATATTGAACACTATGCTGTTGGAATAAATAAGCTCTGCAAGAAAAATGCATTTTCTTCCTCTGAGGCAGCTCCACACCTTTATATCATTGCTTTGAGGTCACATTCATTATGAACAATCATATAGCATGCTTTGATGTTCAGGAATGTGGCCTAAAATATTGTGACGCAATGTACTGATGTTCTAAATGATACTGATGAACACTGTTGGAGAAAACCTGTTTTTAGATTAATTTAAATGGAGACATCAATGCGATTTGCAACACAATTCGAGGACATATATATCTCGGAAGTGATGCAAAGCACGTGACATTTATGTATGTATGTATGTATGTATGTATGTATGTATGTATGTATGTATGTATGTATGTATGTATGTATGTATGTATGTATGTATGTATGTATGTATGTATGTATGTATGTATGTATGTATGTATGTATGTATGTATGTAGGCAGGCATGCGTGTGCGTGCGTGCGTGCATGCGTGCGTGTGTGTCTGTGTGTGTTTGTGTGCGTGTGTGTATGCATGCATGCATGCATGCACTTCATGCTGATGCAAGGATTATTCGGCAGAAATTTCCAACTTATTTCCACAAGAACCCTTACAAAGACATGAAAATATACGGCGGCATGCAAACCTTTTATACGTTTACAATATCTGGCATTTATCCTTGCTTTAAAGCAATCCACTAAAATTTAGTTTACTTTAGAGTAGTATTTACCTTCAGTTTACGATTGAGTCCCTCGGTATCTTGCGGAACAGGAAGCAGAGAAAATTGAAGCATTGCGCTACTATCCGTGCTTGAAAGGCGGTCTGGACAGCTTAGGGATAATCAAGAACCGTTCGGCGAAACGCACTTTCAAAATTGAACATGCGTCTCTCAATACGTCTCTCAATCCCTATTTTATTTTTCCAATGCGAATCTATTCGAATACCTCTGAGTTTCTTAGACTTGAGATGGGCCTACTGGGTAGTTCGTTTCACTTATGTTAGACTATTCTTGTGCTCTTGAGGAGTTTCAAGGCAGCAGGAAATACGATTAAAAGTAGACGTAAGCGTATTCCGTCTGCTCATTGTATTTTCCTGTATTTGATTCAGGCTGTCTATACAAGGATAAATACATCCAATTCCTGACTTCCGGGACATCAGAAAGTTATTATAATAGGAGACTTGAAGTCTCCCCTATTGTTGCGTTAATAATTTTGTAGATAGTTGTAACGCAAACAGATGAACAAGCGCAAAAGAAGGAACTGATGAACACAAGCATTTATTTGAGTAATTTTGATACGAAATCCAAAGTTCAAAAAAAAAAACGCTAGGTGTTAAACATCCCACATTTCATAGACGAAGAAGTCTCGGTACGTTGACATTTCTAAAAAAAATATCATACCAGCACTGTTATTTTTTCTTCGTTCGAAAGAGTACCCATTTTCTTGTTTGTGCACGTAATCGCTATCAACATCGCCGCACTCTTTCAAACGTAGCGTGCGCACCCAGGCCTAAAAAATAATCTTATTGGTAATGACAACTAACGATTGCTTTGCAACATCTCTCTTCAATTTCACTACGTGGGTTGCATGGATGCCGCCTTTATCCCCGAGACAGTGGTTGCAAAGGGAGCTTCTTGGTTGTGTTCGTATCTGGGTTTAACTTCGTTTTCTTTAATATATGTTGCTTTTTCCTAATACATGTCGCATCCATTCGAACATATTGAACAAAAATGGCAATTCTGCGATGCAACTAAACTTGAACCAGCTGCGCAAGTTCTTTCTATCTATGACTGACCAGGAAGCTCGCTAATGATTTAATCAGTACATGGGCTGTGTCTAGCTTGTGTGAAGACACCAGCAGACGACACTTCTGCTCAGGCTTTGGGCGCATGCGCTGTTTCTCGCCGACTTCGCCGCCCCGCGCACTTACAAGGCGCTGACACGCCGGTCAGTCGACGATCGTGCGGTGCTATGGAAGAATTCCAAGGCTCCACTTGGCTCCTGACAGCAATGGGTCAAACGAATATAGATATTGGTAGTTGCCCTCAGAGTAGCAGGCGTCTCACGTGAACAGTCGCAGCTAGTAGTGGTAGTTGGTGTCTTCTGGAACCAACTGAGGCTCATGATATTTATAGCCAAAATAATTGCCTTGCTTTCCTCTTTTTAGTTTGTCTTAGTCATTATGACTACATAAGTCGCCGTTCTGGGAAATGTCATCCTAAAGCCATTGAATTATGTGCACTTTTAGAATAATTCATTTGTGATTGATTGATTGATTGATTGATTGACTGACTGATTGATTGATTGACTGTGCAGGTGGAAACTAGCAGATCCAAAACCAGCGTACATGGTCTTCGCCGCAGGTCAACGACAAATATTTGCGGGCGTCTCTCGGTGTATAGAGCGTCTTTCCAGCCAAGTAAACAGTTGATGTGGGTGGCTTTGTTACGTAGTTCTCAGTTCTGACTGCGCTGAAATGAAAAAAACTCAAGTAGCACAAGCGTCATCGTGAGCAGTGATGTTTGGCGGCTCTGACTCACCGGTGAAGAACAGTCAGCTTTTCGGTAAGCTGGACGCTTGATGTTTCTTATTTAGTCTGTGCGTTTCCGTTATTGACAATGGAGCAAGGTGTCGCACGTAGCCTAGGTATGATCATGAGCAACTTGCGTAAAGCATTAGAAAGGCAGCAAGTAACAAGCGCACTCACTTGGCTAGGTGGACCAAAGAGCCACGTTTAAGGAGCGCGTAAGAAAAATTCACGTGCTCTTCCTTTCAAATTAGGGCAAATTTAAATTGATAAGAACAAACACCTACACGCTCCCGGTAACATAAATCAGTGAAGCAACCATAATTATGTTATTTTGCGGCATAGAGCTCACACAGAGTACACTTAACAATGCACTCTTACGGGGTGTCACTGAAATGTGGAATGAGCTACCAAACGATGTTCTTGTATTGAATCATGTCAGTGAGTTTCGACATATAAAAAACGTTTCAACATGTTGTTCTTGCATACTTGCGTGAATCTCCTACCTCATACTGATGTGCCTACAGGTTATCTTGATTTCGAAATTTTCTTTCTTTTTAGTTCTTATCAACTTTGCTTCTTCCTGATTGTTATGGTGCTCAGTCGAGGTTGAAATGTTGCAAAAAAATAATATCAGCGGATTCTGTGCGCATATGAGCGGCTTAACTGCTCAGGAGTTGTATGCTGGAGTCATTATGCGTATTTTTAAGAACGCGTTTAAATGAACACGAAACCTCTGCAGCAATGATTTGCAGTCTAGCGAAGATGTTACTAGAAACGCTGCATAAGCTACTCCTAGGTTGAACTGTCTGATATGATTTTTGGAATAACTTGAGTAACTGACCAAGTACATCCATAAAAATGTTACGCGAACGATGGATTGAGCAATTCAGCCTATTTACAAAGTATATTTACAAAAACAACTGCATGGCTGGCCATTTCAGCCGACAACTCGAGACTCAGGAGCAGTTCGTCTTCTTCGTTGGGGCGCCCGTGCGCATCGTCCAAAAGAAACATGCAATATGCATGTAACAATACCTTGCAATTTTAACCTGGCGTCTTTTTAACGTATACCTGTCATTCCGCCACACTTTTTCTCGTTGAATTTAACCCTTTCTCCCGCCATAAAGGTTGGGTTTCATAGACCAAACGCAGGCCGAGCTTGTCATGCACTCTCGCCTGGCATGGCACAGGTCAACCTCCTTAAGTAATAGAAAAGCTTGGAGTGACAGCGGCCAGTGGTAACGGAGTTGCCGTAGCTTATAAATTATGATGGTCATTATCGCGGCCCAAAATACACATAAGGTCGATTCAAATAGGTCGCGAAGCTTCGGACGAACAGTCGTTCAGAACCAATTGTCACCGACATCAGCGAGGGTGGTTATGGGAGCAGCGGTTGAGGTGCGACCATGTAAGGAGAGAAGAAACATTAAGAAACAAAGCGTTTTTAATGAAAACAATACACGGTTTGATGCATTCGACGAAAATATAATCCCTAACAATTTTATGTATGCGTGGCGAGGAAAATAAGGACAACTCTGTTTTACTCTACCAATAACAATAAATACCTCTTTTTCAGCGCCCACTATAAAAGGGGCCGTTGAGGCCACTATCACTTGCAATATGCAATGCTGCTCCTGAAGCGTGCTGAAAGGCGCGCTCGTAAAGTTCACCTGTTACAATACGACCCCAATCACGCCTTGTGTTGTTTTGCATGTCAACGTTTGCCTGGCTTCGGTGGCTCGGATGGCTTCGTCCTTTCTTAACCCGTTCCATCAAAAGTAGCGAGACCACCAGCTAATTGTTTCCGTTAGCTCTTATCGTGTGGCTGCACTGCCTGACGTGCTTGCAGTCCGACGATGCGACCAGCACTCTGCATCCAAATCTTTCGTCGGCTCTGCAGGTGGGCAATTTCGACACCCGTACGGCTGACCTTTTCCTGCATCGCTTTCCGCGCTGAAAGCTGGAAACGCCCATCGAGTCGAATGGCGGGGCATTTGAATATACAGCTCTAATGGCAGCCACCAAAGCAAGTTTCATGCCTCTGAGAACAAAATGCGTCACTTCTGTTTTTAACGGATATGAGATCACTTCATTTTTTATTTCGCCCAAGTGTTCGCTCGTCACGCAGATAGCCCTAGGCCCCACGAACCGCCGAGGAAGCGCCATATTTGGAACGTATGGGCTTTTATCGAAGCTTCGCTACAAGGTATACTTACCTTGGTACACTCATCACTAAAGACAATACCACACTGATCATAAATGAAACAGCTGTCGTAAGCACTTTTCACCGCATACCATGCAACGTCATCACTCTTTCAACGGAGCAAAAAAGTATTCTAAGAAAAAAGAGAAAAAGTATCATTGCGTTCGCTTAGGTGGTATAAGATTACCAGCAATAGGAATTGCTAAAACATACCCTAGGTGGGCTATGGTGCATGCTATTACGAAAATGGTTCTTTGAATTTTCGGTGAGCTCTTGTTTGCAATTCCCTGTTACGGGAGTAATGATAAATCCACCAGGAAATTATTTCGTGTGTTTCAGCATTATTTTCGCAGCATGAACTCTTTTGACAATGAACATAACGTTTCCCTTGATGAAAGCTATACAGGCTTTATCTGTAGTGCATTGTCAGTAAAATGATAATGGGTTTTAGCATTGTCTCCACAGCAAGCATTGACTAGGGAATACACACACGGATTTAGCATTTATTGATGATAAATATTGCTGCAGTGTACAAAGTTCTGGTCCTTCCATTTCATCAAAGTCGTTGAAGAAATCTGTTACCTTTCTGTTGACTGTCGTTGTCGTCAATGAGTTTTCTGTTGAGAGGCAACTGAAAATTACAAAGCATTTTTCTATCGAGCAATATTTCGCGAATACTCTTTCTGTAGGTTTCGCTTATGAATTTTGGGCCAGCCGGAGTTCGTGGGCCCACAAAAATTATCAGCGGGCTGTCAATTCAGTTTACGTTTGCTTTTAATACGAAACGAATAAATGCAAGGAGCAAAGACAGAAAGCATGGCATTATCACTAGGCATGAAGCAAAGCGAAAATAATCATCAAATGCATTCATTTTGGGATATCATGAGCTACTCTAATCACATAAGGACACTACCGTAGGTGTATTTATGTCTTTTATACATACCGGCTCCTTTAGATGGAACAAAGCATAGAGATTTAACCCCCCCCCCCCCCCCCCCTCCGAACCAAGTCTTTTCTCCACAAAACCGTACACTGCCGCTATGCTTGCTATGCGCACTATGCACACTATATTGTTTTATTTTCGCGCCGAACGGTAAGCTCTGGGCGCCAGGGTGGTTTCGGGGCTGTGAGGAAAGCACAGAAAATTACGCGGCATTGCGAAGGTAATGTGCGGTTATCTCGCAAAACTATCGCGATAATGAAATAAAAGAATGCGTCGCTGATCATATGTTTGGTTCAGTATTCGTAGTCTGCTGCGAAGTCTGCATTCCAAGCCCTATGCAACTATGCATAAGCTATTATCCCTCGACAATGTCGTTGGAATGTGGTCATAAGGAAAACCGCACCAACGTTCCAGTGTGAGTGTTCTCTTTTCTTCTAGGCAAAGTTTGGCCGCGTTGAAATTCCGTTGCTTTCGTGTATATCTGTGTCATTAGTGTTCGTAGCTATTCGATTTGCGCCACTCGTTACCACATTTTGCATGCGCATGCAGTAGGGCTTATGCAAACTCACATCACTTTCATTTATTGTATACACGATCTTCTCTGCGTAAAAATGACAGTATTACATCTCAAGGAACGAAATACTTGTTGCAACAGATTTTACGAACAGTTTCCGGGAGCATGAACGCCTTAAATGGTATAAAATAAATTGAAATTCCCGGTTTCCCGCTTGCGCACCAGTACTGTGGTTCTCGTACGAAATGTGAGAAATCAAATGGCGTTCCTTTACCAGCGTGCGATTAACCTTCTTCTCACCCATAAGAGCTCCCATACAGCTGTTCCGGTGCTATTTCTTTTTAAAATTATGTACTGTTGCGGAAATTACAAATGCGAACAATTCAGGGCTGGCTAAATCTCGTTATCTTGTTCTTGTTTTTGCCAATTTGTGTAATGCTGGCGTGATGTCGGATTGCGCACCTATTGCAAGCGCCATCTTTGTAGCCGCATAAGTGGGGGTGCCAAAATGTCCTTCGCGAGTTATTATACTTCCGAAATGTCTATTACTTCGTAATTTCTTCTTGGCGTCTCATTTGTACGCGACTGTAACTGCTACCTCGAGACCAATCTCGCTTAATTTGTCGAAGGACACCATCGTGAGCTTTGCGAATCTAGACTTTCAATATGCCAGTATGGGCCGTGCTCGACATCCAGTGTGATATAGACATCTACCTGCTTGCAAACAGCATGACGTCACTGCGAATGCCCCTCCCATCTGCTGCACCCCTAAAGAAGGCGCTAGTTGGCAAAAAAAGTATCAGCCCACCGCATCTCTCTGCATAGGAGCGCTCCTCGTATCTAAATTGCTACGATCGGAATTCCTCCATATTGATTTTTTGCGGACCACTTCTACGAACTGTGCTTTGAAAGTAACCGTCCTCGATATACTGGCGCAACTGCGTAGCGTTGTTGTCAAGTGCATGGTGCCTTTAAATCAGCCATATGATGATTTCGTGTAAATCGTTCTGCCGTAGTTCAAACAGCCACGAAAATATTTTTACTTTTGGAAAGCGAATATTTTACCACAGGAGTTAGACATTTTACTGGGGCGGAAGCGACACTTCAATTAAGTGACTGGTGATCGGACTAAAATTTCCATTCCACTGACGTGAATCTACTTAGTTTCTCTCCATTTACGCTGTAATCCTAAATTATATACAAGATTTACTTTATCTACCACTATCAGCCATATCCAGTGGTGCAAGAAGAATGCAAGAACAGTCATAAAAAAAGAAACTCAGGTGGTTAACCCGGAGGCCTCCCTTACAGCTTTCTTCGTAGTCGACTCTACTGACAAGGGACGTTAAACACCATATTTTAATTATTTTATCTATTAGTCATATCAGCTAGTGCGAATGCACGAAGCGTATATAAATAATACATAATTCGTTGCGCGTTCATTTCTCTGTGTCTGTGGCCCCCTTTGCTGCTTTTAACTTTAAAAGACCCAGTCTTGCGTGCTTCTGTGTATCATCACAGCAGAAATTATGTGTCGTAAAGATAACTATAAAAACAATAAATCAAACAACAATGTTCACTGTTTTAGCTAAGGGCCATGGGATTTGCTATGAAGCGCGGTAATTTTAGTGCATCGCTTTTTGTGCAGTCCCGTTGCTAAGCTAGCTTACACGCTAAGCAGCTTCGGCAATGGTAAAAGCATGCTAGTGGCGCATGCAAGATCCTTGGGGTGAGGCGCAAGCTGGTCCGCGATAGGTAAAAAAAAAAAAAAAACATGCTAGGAGCTCAATTACAGTTATACCTGTAAGCCGGTAGATTACGCTCAAAAACTTATTTCATAGCGTAAGCTGTTATGGGCTCATTCCAATAGCCGTTTCGGTTCGCCTTGATGCCGCCCGCGTTGGCCCGTAACCGCTATCGCCGGAAATGCGAAAAAAGCACGCGTTTCCCGCTGGGATCAAACCCGCGCCCGCTGCGTGAGAGCCGGATACTCGACCACTGAGCCACGCAAGCGCTTGCTATCGGACAGCGTAAAAAATTCCCTATAAGGCAAGCGCGCAGGGGCAGACGACCCGAGTCAACCCACCTGCGAAAGATGCGGTGCAGCAGAGCCTAGTGATGGGCACGACTGCAAACTGAAATGTTCGTTGTGTGACGGCGATCACGCGACGGCGTCGAAAGAATGCCCTTTAGAGACTGCTACCAGCGCCACGCTCGTCGCACAGGCCACTCAAGGAACAGGCACACAAAGGCAACACCACGACAGAGCAACCGAGGAAGGGTCGCAGACAGCGATCGCGATCTCGGACCCGCTCCAGGTCCAGACCCAGGGCGGCATCGCAACAACGAGGCGGCAGCAGATCCAGATCCGAGAGCCGATCCAGGTCCAAGAGCAGAACCAGGTCCGGCAGTAGGGTCGAAAACCCTGAGTCACGTGACCTCCAAGGAACAACAGGTGAGCTGGGCAGAACGCTGCCTCCCGAAGTCACGGAAACAAAATGACAAAACCAAGCCACACATACAGCCATCACGAGACGCAGACACAAACACGAACAACACTGTACAGGCGCTTGCGGCCCTAGTGCAGGAACTGCGCGTAGAGATAGCCGAATTGCGCGCACAGCTAAAGGAGGAACGAAGCCGAAACAAGCCACCAGTGCAAGAAAGTTCGCCCGAACCCCGAACACCGCCACAGCCGCCGCAGCGCGCGTCCACTGCCTCGGTAGTGCAGGAGACCGTCGAGGAAATGAACACCGAGGCGCCGCCCGAGCCGAATCCGACAGCCCAACCGATCGATGTGCGAGTAACAGTCTGCGAAAAAGGTATTCACGAAAACCGGAAAGCCATCCAAGAGCTACATATGCGAATGGAGAAGGGCTTCGACGAGATCCGACAGATGATAACGCATCTGCACGAGGTTTTCCCCCCTCTGGTAAAAGATCAGCGCCGCAAGAAGCCGCGAGTTTATCCACACAGAGAGGCAGCCCTCCAGAAAATGCTACAAGAAGACCAAGATGGCCAGAAAACCGAATGATCAAAATGGAGGCATCACCGTTTGGCAGTGGAATTGTCGTGGCTTCACTCGCAAGAGGGCGACGCTGCTGCAGTACATTGCCAAACAAGACACACCACCGGATGTAATAGCCTTACAGGAAACAGGAAAAACACCAAGAATCACTGGATATCACACTCATGCGGCAGCAGAAGCACGTACGGCCACACTCACGAGCAAACGCCTCACTGCAATAGACCACACTTATGCGGACACGGGAATCGATCACGTTTTCACGGAAATAGTGCCGCAGCGCAGGGGAAACAAAGGTGTTTTTATACTTAATATATACAGTTCGCCGAAGGAAACGCTGGGACCCCTAGACAACTTGGTGCAGCAAGCGAGGCAGCTAGCTGGACAAAACGGCCTCCTCATATTAGGCGACTTCAACGCGGCGCACGAGGCGTGGGGGTACGTCAGACATACGAAAAAGGGAACAACCTTGTACAACGTCATACAACACCACCGACTTACGATAGTGACGGATCCGACATATCCAACGAGAGTAGGCAACAGCACGGCCCGCGACACCTGTCCCGATCTTGCGCTCGCGTCCAGACTTCAGAACGTCGAGTGGGAAAACACTAACGAGACGCTAGGGAGCGACCACTTCATACTCGACATCTCGGTACACCTGGGGAACTTCCCAAGGAGAAAGATACGCTCCACCAAAATCACGGACTGGGCAAACTTCCGCAGCGAAAGAGAAACTCAAGAAGCCCTAAGCGATAACCGATCTAGAGGCCTGGATTAGAGAACTGCAGGAATCGGTAGCCAAACACTCCAAGGAGGTTGCACTCACCACGGACAATCCGGCAGTGGATCCGCGCCTCTTACACATGTGGGAAGCGCGCCACAGTCTGCTTAGAAGATGGCGAAGGCAACGGCACAACCGTAAGCTAAAAATACGCATCGCGAAACTAACGGACGAGGCAGAGCGCTACGCAGAGCAACTTGCACGACAGAACTGGGACCAGTTCTGTAACTCCCTCCAAGGAACGCTGGGCACTGCGAAGACGTGGACCATACTCAGACATCTCCTAGATCCGACCCAGAGCAAGAGAGAAAGCAAGCACACGATGAGCCGAGTACTACACAACTTCGGAGGCACAGACGATCAGCTATTGTGTGCCTTACAAAGCAGATATATTGGCCAGCCGATACTTGGTGCAAAGCCAGCGGCTGACTACGCCGGACTGGAAAACAGCGAGCTCGACCGGGACATAACGCGTTCCGAGCTGACACGAGCGATCGCAAGACTCACTCGAAACACCACTCCTGGCAAGGACGGAATCACCAACAAGTTGCTACGTAACCTGGACGATTCAACCGTGCAGGCAATACTGGAACTCTTAAATGCACACTGGAGCAGAGGGACCTTACCCCCGGAATTCAAGCATGCGGAGATTACACTGATACCAAAGCCAGGAAAAACGCCCTGCCTGGAGAACCTAAGACCCATTTCGCTTACGTCTTGCCTCGGTAAATTGATGGAACGTGTTATCTTAGACAGGCTACAGACGCATCTCGAAGAACGTCAACTGATGCCGAACACGATGTTTGGTTTTCGGCCCAACTTGTCAACGCAAGACGTGCTTCTGCAGCTCAAAGAGGAAGTACTGACTGCAGCAACGCCGTGCTGCCCAAAAGCAATTCTCGCACTAGACTTAAAGGGAGCCTTTGACAACGTGGGGCACGAAGCCATACTATCCAATCTCAGTGACACGAATTGCGGCCGAAGAAAGTACAGCTACGTGAGGGCTTTTATCACTGATCGCACAGCCACAATAGGGCTGGGAAATGTGAGGTCACAGCGAATAGACACACCTAACAGAGGAACGCCACAAGGAGCAGTGCTGTCACCGACACTTTTCAATGTGGCCATGATGAAACTCCCAGCCCAACTCGAGAAAATACCGGGGATCAGACATGCCTTGTATGCAGACGACATCACGATATGGACGGTCGGAGGGTCCATAGGAGAACAACAAGAGGCATTACAGGAGGCAGTAGACGTCGTAGCAAGTTATGCGGAGACATGCAGACTGCAATGCGCGCCGGAGAAGTCGGAGCTCCTCATAATCGAGAAGCGCTCACGAGGACGATCAACAGCCCCGGCACCAACCATCCACCTGCGAATAGGTCCTAGAGAGATTACCAAGGTAGACAGACTTCGGATCCTCGGCTTACACTTACAAAAGGACGGGGGCGGAGGATACGCCATACAGAAGCTACAATACACGACCACGCAGATCTTGCGCATGATTCAACGAATTACTAGCAGGAAGAGGGGACTCAAGGAACAGGACCTTATTCGATTAGTGCAGGCTCTGATTGTGAGCCGCATTGCGTACTCGGCACCATATTTAAATTTAAGGAACGCGGAAGTGGAGGTACTCGACCGGCTGATACGCAAGGCGTATAAGCAAGCGCTCGGACTCCCACCCGGAACGGCTACTTTTCGCCTCGAGGAGACAGGGGTGTACAACAACGCACGGGAAATCATAGAGGCCCACCTGGTAAGCCAGAAGGAAAGACTACTACGCACAATAGCGGGACTGCTGCGTCTTGGAACGTCTTGGATATTCCGTACGGAAGACCAGCGCACTGACCAAAATCCCAACACGAATACAAGAAACTATGTACGTCTCACCGATTCCCAGGAACATGCACCCAAACTTCCACATCGGACGGAGACAAGCCCGAGCGCAGGCGCTCGCGAGAAAGTATGGAAACCACCCCAATGTCTTGTACGTAGACGCGGCCAGCACCGCAAGAAGCACCGCATTCGTCACCAGCGTAGTCGACAATCACGGGACCGAAATAAATGCATCGTCGGTTTCCAGAGTGAGCGCTGCGGAGGCAGAGGAACTAGCGATAGCGTTAGCCATCACGACGAGACCGCAGTGGGATTGCGTCATAGTTCTGACGGACTCTCAGACGGCATGCAGAAATTACTCCAGGGCCAAAATTTCCAGGGCTGCACATCGCATTCTGAATGGAGCGCACCAGCTGCCACCATACATACAAATCGTGTGGACTCCGGGGCATGAGTCCTTACGCGGCAATCAGCAGGCACACGCCTACGCCCGAGCGCATGCACACCGGGAGCCGCGAGATGACCGCGCCGAGCAGTTCCAACCAGAGCCCATACCATTAACCTACACTCACATCCTACAACACTATCGCCTTTCACGAAGAACACTACCCCCACCTCATAATTCTCTGACGCGAGAGGAGGCCGTAATATGGCGAAAACTCCAAACAAACACATATCCACATTTGAGTCTTTACCACGCCATACACCCTGCGCTGTATTCCTATAAATGTCCACACTGTGATCAATGTGCAACACTTTACCACATGGTATGGGCTTGCGCAAACACACCACAGCTAACACCCATAACACACCCCACCACACGGCAATGGGAGGCAGCGCTGTCCAGCTCCGACTCGACGGACCAGCTCAACCTGGTCAACCGAGCGAGAAGGGCAGCTAAGGCCGCTGGACTCCTGGACTGAGGGGACCACCCACTGCAGAGCGGGGGAGCTACCTACGCTCGCGTGCTCTTTTTATTAAAGTTTATTCTCTCTCTCTCTCCGCCAGTATGGTGGCGCCATCTAGGTAAGATGCTTGCAAACGCAGCAGGCGTTTGCAGGCGCAGGCGTTTGCGTGCGCAGGCGCACACGACGATATGTGATTCAGATGAGGCGCGAAATCAGCGCGCTCCCGAGCTTCCGAGCCTCCGCCAGTATGGTGGCGCCATCTAGTTAAGGTGCCTGCAAACACAGCACACCCGACATGTAAGTTGCAGTTGTAAGGCTTGATTGGGCTCAGAAGACTTCTGTGCAGAGAGCATTACAAGACGCAGCTCGCCGTAGACGCCGGGTGGGCAGTTCAGATCGTTCTCGTTAAATCGAGGCGCAGAGAATATATACCGTGAAGATCCTGTTGTGCGTGGTGCCCAAATTGGAGCTACTCTAGAGCCGCTCCACCAGCTTACGCTGTGACTTTGCTGCGTGTTCCGCGCAGGCCTGCGAATTTTTTTCTCCACACAGCGCAGACGGCACTGAGATGTATGCGCTCACCGATAGTCGCGGCTCATTCATTCTCACCTGTACAAAAATGTCGTTAGTAGGACGTTCTTGTTGGCTAGTTGATTCATACTTGAAGGAAGGTCAAACTGCGCGAAAAAAACTAGGACAGGTGGAAGCGTGTATGGTGTGTTCCCTCCGCCTGTCCTCGTTTTCTCGCAGAGTTTCAACCTTCGTTCAAAAAGTTGTCGCAGTTTCACCTGAAAGGCGAAGCATCAATTGCGATAGCAAATTTGTAGAGAGCTATACGGAGTAATGATATTAGCTTTATCAGCTGTATAAACTTGGACATGCAGCAGCACCGGCAACACGCAGAACTGTTGTCGACGCCGTCGGCGTTTTGCCCGCGTTCGCTCAAAATGCGTGCGGCGTTGGTGACTGTTGCTGGAGCCTCTGATATAAAAAGGCACTTGGTGCCGCAGCTAAACGTCGCCTCCCTTCCCTCCCCCTCCCCCACGGCTTCTCACGCGTCGGAAGAAGGCGCGTTTGCTCTACATATATGGTGATTGTAAAGGAGGAAAGAGACGCCTACTTCTGCAACCCTTAAGTGAGCACGGCGCAGAGCGCGCGTTTGTTCTCAGCCGTGCGTTCACTCCCCGTGAAAGCGCGCGCCCCTCGCGCCCTTTCACTCGCACATACAGCGTTCGGCGCGCGGCGACGATTTCATCTCCATTGACGTCATACGGAACCTCACGGCGACGGCGACGGCGACGGCAGAAATCTGCTTTTGAGTGTCCATATAACTGCTATCGCAATAAAATGACGGGCCGTTAAGTTCTGTCGACGCATGGCCACTGCGACTGCCCCTATTACAAGTCATACGCGTCTACATTTTCGCAAACGAGATGCACTGTTATTCGCGCGTTACAGAACACGCACACACAACAATGTGGTCGGTTTCCGTACGCAGAGATGTATGTGCCCATACTGTCGCTATTTCCCGCAGCCCACTTTTCATGCCACTACAGGCGTGCTGCATTTCCGAAGAAAAGCCAATGTATAGCTGTCCTTCATCGCAGAGTAACCACAAACCACCACGTTGTTGACTTCCGCAAGTAAAAGAGCCAGCTTTGCCAGTTTTTCATGACGCAGTTTATCAAACACCGATGTTCACTGGCACACAATATATATATACTGCTAATCTGACTGACATGATGATTGTTGACTTTCACAATAAAGAAAGGAAAAAAAAAACGCGTCCACGTGGTGCACACCCGCACCAAGCACTGCGCGACTGCACTATATACGCCGGTGACGTCATGCTGTGACGTCGCCGATGCTGTGTGACGTATTCAGGGAGAGGTCTATTGCTATCGGCTTACGAGTAAAATTTTTTCTTGTGTCGTCACAGTTAGATCATTTGGACCAGCGGACTTAAGCGAGATGCTTAGAGCTACTGCGAAGGAAAATTTTGGTGGTGCAGTTGGTGCGCATATGTTAGCATATTTGTTTTCATAAAAGACGCAACCTCACAAGGAGACGTCGACAGGACGAGCGTAAACTACTAACTGAGCTTTCACGTCTGCTTCGAGTCAGAATATGTACATGCGTCGGCGCAGTTTGTGTGGTACACTTGCGAAATAACAGATTAATAAGCAACATCATAATCCAACAGGGATGTTTCAGGGCTATGTAGGTTGGTTGGTTGGTCAGCCGGTGCTCAGTAAATGGGTGTAACCTATTCTGGGGGATCGACCGTTTATCTGGTCAGTATAAGGGTTCAGAATGAAAAAAAAAGAAAAAGAAAATCAATTAAGATAGCATTACTGACTGGTGATTGTGAAAATATATGTTTCATACTACAAATACGAAGTTTATGATATGCTGAGCATTAAAAAAATGCTAATTTGACCATGCACTTCTTTTTGTTTCACACAGAAAATTAGAGATGCCATGTCAAACACTCCTATGGCTGAAACCTTGTTCGGTAGCACCAAGAGAAAGGACCACTGGAAGAGTCCAATTTAAGCCAAACTTTTCAGAAGGAATCTTCCGCAAATCTTTTGCTTTGAATAGTGTGTCAATCAGGCAGGTGCTTCCTCTTTTCGCAATCTGACAAGCCACCAGTAATTATAGTGAGTCCTTAATTGTGCTTCTTTCAAGCACTCTTAATAGCTCAGAAACCAAAACGTTGACAGCTGATGGCGCTCATGGGCCCAAATGTTTGTGCCTTGCACAGAACGACGTGCAACGACACCAGCCTTTCACCCCTCTCTCATCTGGTCAAGTGGAAACCTCCCACCCCCGAAAAAGAATGCTGGCTACGCCACCGCTTGTGTGGTTGTCGTTTTTTTTTTCTCCACAGAAACAATTATGCTAGCAATAAGTGCTATACTTATCAAACTGCTATTACAGCGATCACTCGCCAGCGTAATCTGAATAACTATGATCTTTCTTTTTGTACGCATACTTGTACAGCTGATGTATTCCTTTGTTTTGTTTTGTCCGTACGACTGATGCAGTATTCCAGTTGCGAGGAGTTTAATTAATGACATTGTTGTTTATTTGCCAGTACGGTTCCTCCTGTGATATCGTACACAATCCTTCTTTTTCACTTGCATACCTTATATAGTGCCACTCATCTCTAATGGACTGTATTCTCTGAGGATGCGATAAATAAATGAGTAAGCAGTAGGAAGTTTGACACCATATAATTGGCTTTACCGCTATCGGTTCCCTGATTTTTTTCTCAGCACAAGTGGTAGTGTGCAGCATGCGTAATGCGGGAGACGTCGGTTCGGCTCGCATCATACGGCGAGTCGTCGTTCCGTCCACTTTCATTTCCCTTTCCCTTATTTACTTTTACATTACAATTAATAAGCACAGTAAAATGAACCTATGATTTACTCATTGGCTCCGTTATGTCTTGGATTCGTATGTAGTGGTTATTAAGATAAAATCGAGGCCATCGGTTCCCCTCGTTCTCTTTCTCTCACATCGGAACCGGGTTCCTTCGAAGGTTCTATAAGCCATCACACTGTGCTTGTTTCTCCGATGTCTGCCGCCTCACTTTCCGGGCAGTGCAGAAAAGAAAAGACGCCAATGTTTGGCACTTTTTCTTTCTATTTCGCCAGCACAATCTGTCCCCCATCTGTATTGGACAGAGGGCTTCCCAATTCTCCTTTTCTATCGCTATTTTCTTATCGGCCACGCGCAGTGGATGCTGTTCCGTTGTTGTTGTTGTATTTGTTGTTGTTGTTGTTGTTGTTGTTGTTGTTGTTGTTGTTGTTGTTGTTGTTGTTGTTGTTGTTGTTGTTGTTGTTGTTGTTGTTGTTGTTGTTGTTGTTGTTGTTGGGGTAACCATATTGCAGCTCCCTTCGTGGAGAGATTCCCGCGGTTGCGCTTTCTGGAACTTGTCGTGGAGGTTCTTTGTTCCTTTTCAGATGTCCGGGCCCTTTTTTGCTTACGGCTTTGGCTTCTTTCCAGGGAAGGCATTTGGCTGGCGCGAGTCCTTAGTTTTGCAGCGTATGGCTTTCTTTTCGTATACATGTGCTTCAACGATGTTCCCTTGCTTGTCGGCTTACGCCTGTCGCATATATTCCGTCCGTATCAGGCTACGTGTTTGTCCTCGTTCCTTAGAACGTGTTTCTCGGCAACGGAAGCGTGGAGGGCCGAGCTTTTTGTCCAGCGTCCTTTCTTCTGGGATCCGCATTTCGTATGCCGGACCTCAATTGAGTGGTTGCTCAATAGGCCCATCTATTATAGTTTTGATTACCATTACTTTAGCCTCACTACGTAAGGCCCTTTTTCTTTGTTTAGTCAATTATAGCGTTACTTAAAACGTAAACGAATCACAAGCTGCGACTAATCAATAGAATAGATTTACGGTCAGAGGCAAGGCTCTGTACAAAATTTTGGCCAGCTCGCACTCTGGTTGCCAACGTCCTCATCATCCTCTTCTCTACAGTGATGAGTATTCTCCACAGACGTTAGTATAGCCGTGTAGAAAAATTGTCGCCACGTGTGAGCTGTGATCGCTTTTTTATTGAGGGGGGGGGGGGGGGCTGTGCGCTTTTTGGTAATTGTAATTGCTGTCATTTTATAACTCTCACGCATGTCGCGCTTGCTGTATGACAAAAATTTCTAATACTGTCGTCACTTCGATAAACGGGTGGAAGCTTGGTTGAGTTGAAGATTGTTCATGGCGACGTTTTGCGCAACGCATCAATGGCTTTAGGGAAAACAAAAGAATACAGAGTAGAAACAGCGCTGACTTCTACGGATTTCATTTTTGAGCAGAGCGAGATATATAAACAGGTGTCTGAAGAAAAGAAAACCCGTGATAACGGAGACGAGTCAAATCGCTTGTAGCAGGCGTCCACGCTTGCCCCCACAACCCGGCCCGTCAGTCGCGATCAAGCCTTGATACGGCGATAGAAGGGGTGCTTAGGCCGCAGACACCGAGCTTAGAAATTGCTTATGTATCTATTATTTCACGTGTTAACTGTGACCTCTGCCTTGCCAGTACAACACACTGATCAAGCAGCGAGCGGGATGCAGCTACAATCGCGGCAGTGAATGCCGAGATGGCCCTGCAACGCAGCATGCACATTAGTTCTCTGCTCACGCAGCCTGTCGTTGATGCATCCGTCGGTCTGCTCGACATATATTTTTCCACACGACAGTGGGATTGAGTAAACGACTCCCACTGCACAGGGAATGAAACGGGACCTGTGCTGGATAGAAAAAACGAGGAAGTGTTAGCAGCGAGGTGCGTTAACTTGTTTACACAGCTTTTGCAGCTTCTCAGATGCCGAAATAACCGCCCGCAAACTCGCTCGCTGACCAATATTTTTACGTGTGCGCGAAATGTTGCCTACGCAGGGTAGAACCAGTACCCAGCCCTTTACGAAGCTATCGTGTATTTCAGTCTTTTCCCCCGTTTGACGAACTTTAGGAACTTCTCGGCCAGCGTAGAAAGCAAGTGGTTTGGGTAGAATGCAGCGTCTACCAGCTGCCCCCCCCCCCCTCCCCTGCTGTGCGAAGTTGCAATGCATTGTGTGCGAGCAGGACCATTTGAGGGCGTTAGCGAAGCAAAGGTTGATGAATGCACATCTCCACGAACTTCGAGTGGGCCTAATTCGAATAAAAATCAGTTGAAAGTGAGCGCTTGTTCTCCTCTGTACTGTTTCTTGCTTAAAACTATTCACACACTGCTGCAAAACAGCGCTGTCACTTGGATAGAAAGAGATTTTTCTACGAGTATAGGAGATGGTTGGAATATTTTGATAATTTAATAGACAGAAACAAGAAATGAAAGTCTGGATGGATGGGTGGATACTATGAGTTTCCCTTTTTAAACGGGGCTGTGGGTTGCGCCACCAAGCTCTTGATCGTATTTTGCCTAATGTCCTGCCTGTCTTTTCCTTTTTTTAAACACACAAAGAATTCCCACTATCAAACTTTGTGAAACTATATTGGGAACTTTGTTTTTGTACGCCGCCTCCGTTGTTTGCGGTCTCCGTAATTTTCTGCCACCAAACCTCCAATCGCCTTTTACTAATCTCTATTGCGGACATGTCTACTTGCCCCCTGCTATCCCTGAACCCAAGGGCTTCAAGGAGGCCAGGGAAGCCTAAACCGATGGCTGGGTAGATAGCTTCACATTTTATTGAAACATATGTTCCATAGTTTCCCTAGCTTTGGCTTGGTTCGGTTTCCCTTCTATGGTGGCGCATACCGACTACGGGGGATTGGCCAAGATTTGGATGGCATTAGGAAATTGCTCTTGATACTAACGTTGGTAAAATTGTGCGGAAAAATGAATAAAAAATAACTATGAATAAATTGAGAAACTTTCCCTGAAACAAATCTAATTTCCTCCACGGATTAGTGGTAGCTTCCAAGAGAGGAGGCTCCTAAGAAAGAGTATTCAGAATGAAAAAGTTGAAACTAAGTTGTCTTAACATTGGTTCTAAAATGTTTTTCCTTACAGAAGAAAAAACGGCGGCAGAATAAGAACAGATGATCTATAGTCTCACCTTTCCCACAGATTGGGCACAGAGGGGAGAGCACGAGACCAGCCCTGTGACGATAAAAGTTAAATATTGGTGTTCGACATCGTAATCGGGTAAAAATTAGTGTAGTTTTTCTGGTGGGAAAGGAATTATTGTGCCAAGGGAATAGGAGGTGTCTATATTGAATTGAATTAAATTGGAATTGAATTTATTATTATTCACAAGAAGATATGTACATTGGGTACGATATAAAGGTTAGGCCATATATGACTCTCGTAGGAGTTGTGGAGGGGACCCCTATTTTATATGCTGTTATATAAACACTAGACCGCGTGCTCTTACGAAAAATTAGCTATAGCTGGGTTCAAAGGGGGTCTGGAATAGTTGCATATCTCCTGAATCTAGCAGAAGTTAGGTACGCTGATGCAGCAAGCGATGATGGTACAGAGCCACTGAGGACCGCTCTTGCAAGCTGTCAGCCATTTCGTCCATGAATAATCCCTTATGTTCAGGCACCTAAAGCAATCTAATTAAATTTATGCGGGCAGGCACTAGAAAATGACGTAAGAGCTTAGTTCCGCTACTTGCAGTGAGTGATCAACATAAAGATAAAGAATCCGTTATATGACTACCGCTGATGTTAATGAATTCAGTTTGCGTAAGGCTAACACCACAGCTAGAAATTCAGGCTGGCGTTGCGCCCCTTCCGGGTGGCAGTTTCCAGCCTTGCTACTCGCTTTCCCTTTCCTTTGTATAAGTTTTCAAATTAAATAATAATAATAATAATAATAACTAATTAATTACTTCAGAAATACGGACAAGGAGTCCGGAATCCTGATCGAGAATGACCAGACTAGAGAAAGAGTGAAAATGTCAATTCCAGAGTTCTCTTCACATTGTGAAGCGTGTGCCGCAATGACAGAATTTATACCTATAAGCTCAATAAATGTTCTTGTAGAAGTCCATTTAATATACTATGAGACAGAAGTTTTGCGTTGTTTGGGTAGATGTCATGATAGATGATTTGTAGACTCTCTCGCACATCACAAATACGTGGCACGTCCCACATTTAAGGGATTAATCAATGTTTGTACAAAGACCACCTGTGGCGTATAAAACCAAGGCCAGTGTACTCCGAAGTATAATGCAGGCTAGGAAATGATTGTTTTCTAATCTTCTAATAGGGGATTCATACATGTTTAAGAATGTTTGTACCGTCAGCAAACTAAATCTACTCAATATTGAGGGCCACCTGACTTGTTGATGTAATAGGTTATTGGAAACAAATAACGGTAAGCCCCAGCACAATCGCAAGACTTCTCGCTCAAGCAGAACAAGGAGGCGTAACTTATAAGCTGACTCACCATAGAGATTGCACATCGAAATTCTAAAACGGGCCACGCATACATTGTGTATATCATTAGAAGTGGGTCTCTCCTCACCCCCACCGACAGTTGTATGCCAACTGCTCTCACTCTTAAAAAAAAAAAAAACTACATGGACAATATCGCCAAGCCAACTGAAGAAACCATCATAGACTATACCCAAGTACTTCACCGATTCCACTTGAGGTATAGTCTCGAGACGGTAGCATAGCGATATATTAACGGGATTATTAAGAGGAAAAACCAATATCGAGCACTTCTAACGTTAAGTGAAAGGCGAATCTTGTTTAACCAGGTTTCTATGGCGTAGAGGTAGTTCTGTAGTCGATAATAGAGGGAGTGAATATCGCTGTCTGATTCGAAGAAAGCAATACCAGCTGCATATACATATGTTTGTACATTTTGATGAAGAGGAATGGAACTCATCGAAATGGTAAATAATAACGGAGAAATGACAGCTCCTTGAGGAACACCACGCGATTGATTATGTATACTCGAAGAGAAGCCTCTTAGAGAGCAGTAAAATTGCCTCCCATTTAAAAATTCTCACATCCAGTTTACAAGGTAATCTGGAAACTCTAGATTTCTAATATATCCAATAAAATTACGCACACTGCGCTATCTTAGGCTTTGGAAATGTCTAGTGTCACAATAGCATTTATCTGCGTCTGTCACCGTGCTAATTTTATTCTACTTTCTAAGTCCACGTGAGCATGCCAGATTGAACATGGCGGTCTGAATCCAATTTGCCATGGACTAAGCAAGTCCTTGTTCTGTAAAAATGTATCGCAGCCAGCACATGCTTCTTCTTCCTTGGCGTACCTCGCGTACTTGTTCATAATACCTACAGCGGGACAGATGGACGACGGACAGA